>NW_017308600.1:50883-109513 GCF_000935625.1 Nanorana parkeri | reverse complement strand
GGGGGCTGCAGTTTGAAATCTTCACCCTGGGCACCAGATGGGCTTCTCCTAGCACTGAAATGAGGAGCAGTAAATGAGAGGAGGTTTAAGAGGCGCCCTCAGCGTTGTTACAAGATGTTGCTGCCACCAAGATTTCCTGGAGAACTGGAGACCATCCATGCCACCAGAGCGGTAAAATATTTGTATGTATGTGTTTTTATGTATGTATGTGTATGCAGACAGTGTCACTGAAAGGGTTGGTGTGTGCACCTGGCTCCCACCTATCCCCTACTCCACTGACACTGACAGTGCCTGTAGGTGGCAGTGGCAGTTTCACTGGAAAAGTATGCACCTGGCTTTCACTTATCCACCATTCCAGTGACACTGCACTTGGCTTCCACCTACAGGCAGTGTCAGTGGAATGGTGGATAGGTGGCAGCCAGGTGCACTGTCAGTGTCAATGGAATGGTAGGTGGCAGCCAGGTGCACTGTCAGTGGAATGGTGTACACTGGATTCCACCATTATGTAGACATCGAACCTATGGCCTAAACCCTTTTGAAAGCACAATTTGGATACACCCACCATAGCCCTGCCCACCACCCACCCACTGCCCTGTCCTACATGTCAGGAACTACAATTTCTAATCCTGACCATACACTAGTAGATTTCCAAAGGAACGTTCAAACGAAATAATTTTCTTTACCAACCGAAAATGACATCAGACACTTGACCAATGACGATTTTAACGTTTGATTTTGGAGTGAATGGAGTTTCTCGAATGAAAACCACATTCACTGTTAGAATTTTGTTCTTCTGGCAACCACCCCATTTGCTGCTTTTTATTGTTCTTATTATTGGGGATCTTTGTCTTTCATTTTCTTTTGTGCTTGATTTGAGGTCAGTGATCACTTTTAGCTGCTGTCCCACCCACAGCACCCTTTTTTCCCTGCAAGGCTTTCTTTTAAAAAGAATGGTTTTCTGCTTTTGTTTCAGGGCTTGTTTTTTGGAGTTTTCATTTATTTTGTGTTTTTTTTCTTTTAGTTGATAGGAACTTTTTTCAAGTTTGGAATGCTTAAGGACTCTTGTACACAGCCGCCCGTAGCCAGGGAGCCACAGGGGCTGCATGCAGCCTTCTGTAGAAGTCAATGGCTATACAAAGGTATAAGCTGGACTTGCCTAAGCACACAATATTAACGGCAAACAACTTTGAACACAGACAGTCTGCATTTAGAGTTGTTTACCCGTACTCATGCGCATGTTTATGTCTGCCCACAGGCCCGAATTTACTCTCCCTGCTGCCTCAAGGCCAGGTTCCTCAATGCACCCCCCTCCCCGCTTATTTATTTATGTATTACTTTATTTTTTTAATGTAATTATTATTAATTATTATTTATTACTTTTTTAAATTTTTAATATATTATAATTATTTTTTTATCATAATTTTTTTATTTAACTTTTTTAACTTTATTGCTATCACACAGGAGCTAACAAGCCCCTGTGTGATAGCATTTGGAGGTGACAGGTTCTCTTTATTGACCCTGTCACCTCCAATACAGGAGTTCTAGCACAGCACTGTGCTGGAACTCCTGTGACAGGAGAGAGGGGAAGACTGCTCTCCCCTCTCACTTTTTACATGGAGCGGCAGGGTTACTTTTAACCTTGCCGCTCTGCTCCCCGCTATTCATTCTGAAGCGGCCAGCGAGGAGAGATACTTGGCGACGCGGGGAGGACGGAGGCAGGTGGACGGAGCTGGGAGGACGGAGCCAGCATGGAGAGAGGTAGGTGCAAAAGGTAGGTGCGGGGGGAGCGGCAGCCGGGGGGGGGACACGGACAGGCTGCAGTCTAATTACAGGTGATCTTGGCGACATTGCCAAGATCACTTGTAAACAAATAAGTGGTTTCCCCCACTCTACATCTAGTCCTGCTTGTGCAAAGCAGGGCTAAATGTAGAAAACAAATTACCGGCCTGGAACTGCATATCTTGGGCGTCGGGAGATTTCAAACCCCTCAGCTCCCTGCCCCCCCTGAGGCCCGGCCTTGTGGGAAAACCGGCCCTGTCTGCCCACATAAGCCATTTATTTCTATGGGAGGCAGTACACAGCAGTATGGGCACAGCCATGTACAAGAGCCCTTAGGTACCCCAAAAGTAAAAAAAGGCCCCATTAACATAAAATACTGTTGTTTTCTAGGTGCCCTGTTCACACCATACTTGTGTGGTGGTGTGCTGAAAAACACAACTAAACGACGTGGTGTGAACAAGGCCTAAAAGTTCACGTGAAGGGGGGGAAAGAGCTTGGTGGATTTCTGAGAACCTGTAATTGTGCATTAAAGTAGATCTAAACTGAAGAACAAAAATGTAATATATTACAACTTACCAATCCTTAGAACTGAAGGATGCATTACTTTCCCTTTATTACTTTTCAGGGTGTTTTTAACCTGGTGATTCTGCCAGTAACACACTTCCTGTCCTATAGTGACAACGTTTACACGCTGAAGTGTATCTTTGGAGGAGCAGTGTTGTCACCCTAGGACAGGAAGTGTGGTAAGACTACAGAACACCTATCCTATCGTATCCTGCATAGGGCAGGGGTGGACAGATTGATATAGAAAGCATGAGCCAGTCTAGCAGCATTGGCTACCTTGCTCTTTGGATTTGTTCAGCCCAGACATGGGAGAAGGAGTTTTCTAGTTAACAGATTGACTGACCATTCTGGCATTTGGGCAGTGCCCGAGGGCCCGTGGCCATGAGGGGGCCCGTCACTAACTCTTTCGCTTCCAGCCCGCACGGATGTACGGCGCAGCATGTGTCCCCCGGGCCCACCATACCCTGACATTGCTGCCCTAAAACAGCTGTATCTCCTAGTTTGGCAGCGGTGAGTGGGCACGACCTGTTTCATGCTGCTCCTGACTGACTCGGTGTCAGGGAACCAGGGGTGCCACTCCTTACCAGGCTCGCCAGCGCTGGCGCAGGGCACGGGGTTCCCCTCCTCCTGACAGGACACCTGGCGACAAATGCACGGAGGGGGCGTTCGCGTGGTAGTGTTTTCAGGTGCTTGCCAGGCTGGGGGAGGTCCCCAGCACACATCATCCGCCCAGTCAGCCCTGCTATTGGCTCCTGGTTAGGGGAGCTTCCTGGTCGCCTCGGCAACCAGGGGGTGGTCCTTGGTTTCCCTATATATTTAAACCAGGCAGAGCCTTGGCTGATTGCTGAGTTATTCTACCTCTATGGTGTGATCGCCAGCTCCCTGTGTGTAAACCTATTGCTTCCTGAACCCCTTGCCTGAACCCTCGTTATCAACCTTTCGCCCTGCCTTCTCGCTTCTGAACCTAGCTGCCTGCCTCGACCCGGACTTGGACCTGACTAAGTTTTTGGATTTTCCCTCTGTACCTCGTTTTTGGACTCTTTGTCCATGCCAAGGGGTTCCACCCACAGCCCAGCCGTACACCCCGTCGCCAGGTGTCCTGCCAGGAGGAGGGGAACCCTGTGCCCTGTGCCACCGCTGGCGAGCCTGGTAAGGAGCGGCACCCCTGGTTCCCTGACATGCATCTTTATGGCAGCACACAAAGGGTTAATGATCCACCCTCTTAACCCCATAGGACCAGCCCTCTATAAGTTTTCTTACCCCTCCTCTCGGAATCATTCTTGGTAACAATCACGAGCCATGAAGGGTGGGCACATTTGTGTGCTGCCATAAAGATGCAGCACGAAAGGAAAATGACCGTTAGGTGAGTAATACAATTTTCTGTTTTCCTGGTACATCATGGCAGCACATAAAGGGATATAGTAATCGCCAAAGGAGGGAAGTTTATGATCAAATATATATTTTTTAGGAACACCAATTAAGCAGAAGTTCCTGCATTAAGCACATTTTTCCCAAAGGACGCAGTGGTCAAGGCCATAGGATCCACCTTGTAATGGTTAATGAAGGTGGTTCTAGAAGACCAAGTCGTGGCCTTACAGATCGTCTCAGCTGACACTTTAGAGAAAGCCGCCAAGGACGTTTCTACCCCTTTGCTACCCCTCACAGAATTCCCATGACAGAATATGCTTTCTTGATGGCCTTGACCAGCCATGATGCTATAACTCTGATGGATGCCAGTTGGCCTTTCTTTGGGCCTCTAGGGAGTATGAACAGTGCTTCCGAGGTTCTAACGTTTTCCGTGTTTGCTATATAAGCTCTCAAGGTGCTTACTACATCCAGGGGTTGTGGTTTCCCTGAATCCACCTGAAGGGAAGGTAATGTTATTTCTTGATTAAAGTGAAATAAGGTTGAGACTTTTGGTAGGAAAGCCAAATGAGGCCTTAGTACAACTCTATCCGGAAAGAATTTGCAGCAGGGACTGCCTATTGCCAGAGAGTGCAGCTCAGACACTCGTTTTGCCGAGGTTATTGCTACAAGAAAAATGGCCTTCAGGGTGAGATTCCAAAGGGATATGCCTGATAGCGCTGAAAAGGGAGAGGAGGAAAGTGCTCTCAGGATTATTGTTAAATCCCATTGAGGAAAAAGATGTTTCCTAAGAAGTCTAATCTTGAGACATGCTTTTAGAAATTGTTTAATCAAAGGGTGTAGGGACCATCTGACACAGGTCAAGGCTGAGATGGCAGAGATGTGGACCCGCAGTGTATTCCAACTGAGGCCTATCTCTAGACCTGCTTGCGGGAAATCGAGGACGGTGTTGACAGAAGCACTGGTTGGGTCGAAATTGTTCATGTTGAAGGAGACGAGAAACTGTTCCCAGACTCGCTTATACGTGGTGTTGGTGGAGTGCTTCCTGGCTATTAAGAGTGTATCCACCACTGCTCGAGAGCACCCTAGGGTTTGTAAGTTTTGCCGCTCAACATCCAAGCTGCAAACTTGAGATTGCTTGGAAAGGGGTGAAGAAATTGCCCCTGCAACAGTAAATCTTGTCTGGGAGGAAGGAATATCGGAGTCTCCTGGCTTAGATGCATCAGTAGGGGAAACCAAGGTCTACTCGGCCAGTAAGGGAGTATCGCGATGATCAGGCCCTGGAACGTGGATACCCTCTGAAGGAATCTCGCAATTAGAGCTAGTGGTAGGCTTTGGTGAAGCTCCATGGAATGGCTAGGGAAACCGTGGCTAACGCCTCCTGACAATAGTAGCAGGATACAAAGACCTTGCACTTGTTGTTGAACAGAGATGCGAACAGGTCCCACTCTGGAGCACCCCAATGCGCTATTATATGGTCGAAGACGGACTGATTCAACGACCACTCGTGTGTGTGTGTGTATCTGGGAATGGCTCAGAACATAGGTCAATACATTCTGGGATCCTGGGAGGTATAATGCTTGAAGGTCCCACAGATTCGCCTGAGCCCACTCCATCAGGGCGGCCAGTTCCTGTAATAGTGTATGGCTGTGTGTTCCACCTTGTTTGTGTATGTAGGACACACCTACTCTGTTGTCCATTCTCAACTGCACTATCCTCCCCCGAAGATGGGAGCTGAAGGCTAAGAGTGCTTTGAAGGCTGCCCTCATTTCGAGAATATTGGACGTGTAGTGGTTCACAGGGAATTTCCAGCTGCCCTGGGCGGCCAAGTCTCCAAAACATGCTCCCCACCCGCTGTTGCTGGCATCTGTCATGACCAGAACCGGAGAAAGAGAAGAGATCAAGTGGAACCTTGACAAACTTGTCTCGTGAGTCCACAGCGACTGTCGCATTGTCGTGCAAATCTGAATCCGCTGCGGAAGGTTTTTCCTGTTCCACTGTTGGAGAAAGCCCATCTGAAAGGGTCTCATCCTCCGGTGAGCCCATCTGACCATGGGAATTGAGGAAGACATCGTCCCCAGCAGACTTAGAGACTTGGATGTCGAGAGATGATCGGAAGAGATACTTTCGAGGTCTATGTGATGTATACTGTATATTTTTTCCCCTGGAAGGGCTATAGTATTGCTGGAGGTGTTTACAAGCGCCCCCAAAAAAACATTATGTGGGATGGCGTCAAATTGGACTTCTCTGCATTGATTATCCAACCGAATTTTTGTAGAGTCATCTGAAGTATGTGCAAGTGTGTGAGAAGTAGAGACTTGTCTTGCTCCACAAGGAGACTATCGTCGGGATAGTGGTTCTGAGACCCTGTTCTCGCAGGAGAGCAATGATTGGAAGGAGAACTTTTGTGAATGTGCGGGGAGCTGTTGAAATGCCAAATGGTAGGCACCAAAACTGAAAATGGTGGTTGAGAAAGAAGAATCGTTGATACTTTTGAAAGTGAGGGACAGGTGTGCTCCCACTGAGATCAGTGGATAATAATTGTCAAAAAGGCTTTTATTATCTTGGGAAAAGGAAGTTGATCCCTGCTTCTACAGCTTGGGAAGAGAGGATTGTGCACTTTTCCACAGATGCCTAAATTCCCGGCCAGGTCTGTAAGATCTCGAGTCATTTGAACCTATCAGCCACAGGTCTACGATAACCGTAGTTCCTCTTGGGCTTGGCTCACCGATCTTGGGGGAGTGACCCCGACTTCCCTCCGTATACCTTGGAAATGGCAGAATCAAGTTTGCCCCCAAAGTGATTCGAGCCATCAAATGCAATTTTGCGCCAGTTGTGCTTGGATGCATTGTCTGCATGCCAGGGCTTCAGCCATAGAGCTCTCCTGGCAGTAACAGTAAGAAACATGGTTCTTGCTAAACCTGAGTATATTGATAGCTGCTTCTCCAATGAAGTGCCCTGTGAGCTTCAATTCTTGGAGGGAAAAGACAATGCAATCTCTGCCACATCAGCCTTGAGTGCGTTCTCGATATTAATGGTCCACACTGAAACGGCCTTGGAAACCAAAATGAGTGCAATTGCAGGTTTGCATGAACCCCCTGCCACCGAATAGGCTCTTCTGATATGCAGATCCACTCTACGCTGAAGTGGGTCATGAAATGAGATTGCGTCATCCATAGGAAGGGTTACATGTTTGGCAAGGCGCATGATAGAGGCATCTACCTATGGAGGGATTTGTAGGTAAGGAATTTCTGTTTCTTTTAGAGGGTATAATTTCGAAATTCGATTATTCAAGGCAGGTTTTTTGTCAATCTTCCTCCATTCCTCCATGATTACCTCTTTGATCTCTTCCATATAAGGGAAGGAATTGGACACCTTTTTAAGGTGAGGAAAATATTTGCTGGCTTTAGCCTGCTCCTCCACTGAATCATCCCAGCCAACAGCCTCTTTCACCGCTTCGACAAAACAGCTGACTAGAGCAAAGTCGAAACCGGAAGGATTCAGGAATTCATGGTCATGAGAACTCCCTGAAACATCTGAATCCGAAGAATTTCCCAGGACTTGCTGGGAAGTAGATGGAGCCGCCACAGCGGAGGCGGATAGTTCATAAACATATTCCTTGACTGATTGCTTAATTAAGGCAGAAAGATCTTGGGAAGATGGCATACCACCCTGGGTTGCTTCATTTAAACAGGAGTGACAAACAAGCTTCCCGGGTAATGTCTGACTACCACAGGCCCAATATGAATGCTTGCGTGGGGTCCTGTGACTTGAAAGTCCTTGATCCGACTCGCTGCAATCTTGCAAACTTCTAGCTGAGCTGGGCCTTCTTGGGGAGTGTGAACCCCGTCTTGGACCTCTAGACCTCCTGGGTTCTTTGTGAGAAGGGCTGTAACATAGCATTGTTATGTGTTAGCATCTCACACCTAATTTTTTTTTCTCAATACCTACCCGACTCTTAACTTTTAGCAGCAGGAATGTCTTTTTTGGCAACTGTGTCAGCCATGCTAAAAAAACAAAACAAAAGGGGGGGGGCTAAGAAATGGGAGAAACTGAATGGCAGCATCAAATAAAGACTGTATGCAAGAGTTAGATAGGTGAAAGCCCTGGGAGGGGCTGCAAATGCACAGGATGCAACTCCCTGAAGGTAAGTCCTTAATAGCACATTGACAGCAGAAACACATTAGGAACAACAGGTGATATATAGATGTATACATAACTATATTCCTGTACAACACTGGCATCAGCTGTACAGGGCATATACAAATGCACACTTGCTTGTGTCCACAGTAGGAGACCTAGCCACAACAAGGAGCAAAAGTACCTGAATGAAGGGGGGTACGTGCAGAGCGGCAGGCCGGCGTTGAGAGGCAGCGGTGGAGACCGAGCGGCGTAACTCCTCGCTTGTTATAAGAGGTTAACTGAGGATCGGCTCCTCCTCCAGCCGGGACGCCCGGCAACAGGGCGAAGGCAGGGGGGGGTATAGTGGTGGCATGACACAACTCGGTCGGAGGGATTTGTCCTCCATGAAGAGACAGATGCAACCAGAAATGCGGAGCAGGACCTCTGTAATCACCTTCTTTAAAGGTATAACCAGAGGCTTCACGACAGGGGAGGCTTGACACTGGATGGATGGACCGCAAGGATAACGGTCAGGTAAGAGTAAAAGTAAAAAATATTCATCAGTAGAGCTGGATCCATGGCGAGGACAGAAAAAATAATGATTCTGAGAGGTGGGGTAACAAAACTTATAGAGGGCTGGCCCTATGGGGTTAAGAGAGCAGATCATTAACCCTTTGTGTGAACCGTGTACAAACACTTTTTTCTTCTGCAATATAGTCTCATAGTCTTCCCACTGATTCCCATGCTGTATACTTATGCAATATCATGGTTGTTCCTACTTATTATAACATCTTTTTCACCAAGTGGTTAGGAGAACTCTGATGCAGTATATGTTCTAAAGTGCTTGGACAGATATTCTAATAGGTTCATACTCATTTTTCTATTGTACTCTAAATATATTACAAAGAATTACAGTGTTATTCACAAAAGGTTGAAGAGTTTGGAGAAGGCAGGAGAAAGGACGAATCTAGGACATCATAGTTGAACTGGAAAGTGAGCTGAATTGGAGAATTTTTCCAAATCGAATATTTTGGCCTAGATTGTTCACTTGTCCTGCCTTCTCCAAACCCTTCACCCTTTTGTGAATAAACCTGTTATACACAGAGAATATAACATCCAGTGGTTTTCACTGACTGACAGTTTTTTTCTATATTGGTGGAAACATGGCAAATTGGAGAAAATATATTCTCTGTTCCTGCATTGTATTATATATTCTTTTATTAACCCCTTCGTGACTGACGACGTACAGTGTACGTCGCCAGCATCGGGGCTGTTTAAACAGACTCCCGGCGACTTTTGCCGCCGGGAGTCTGTTTAAATATTTTCAACTACCACCATTTTATTCTATAGGGTCTTGGCATTCAGAAAATATATAATGTTGGGGGGTTTTACGTCATTTTCAGGCCTAAAATGTGGAATATAACATGGGTGCAAAAAATGAAAAAAGGGCCTCAGTCATGAAGGGGTTAATTCCCACACATTTTATGATTATTCAGCTTTTTAGCATTATTATTAGTTTTATATATGATAATTTTTAAAGAAATGCACTCAACATAGATTGGCCTTGTTTAGACGTGTTTTTTTAATGTGAACTGTATTGATATAGATTTTACTTATGTATCCACCTTTGTATCTTTTATGTCTGTTATGTCGTAGGAAGGGGAAGTGAAAATACCCCCAAAATGTGGCTGCTCTTCTACTGTGAACTCATTTTATCATGAAATTACAGCCTCTTGGACATTGTCTGGTGCTCTTATTAGACTTTGCACAAAAATAAACAGCTGCTGTGGTATCCCAATATTCAGGAGAACAAATAGTTGGGTGCAGCTTAGTCAGAGCAATAAAAAGGTCATCATTTTACAACATGCAAATATTGCAGCTCAGGAACACCTGTATCAACAAAAGGATGATGACCACATAGAAAAAAACCATGCCAACAATATGTTAGTGAGCAGTTTCCAGACCAAGGTATTTTATGAAAATGCCTTTTGTGACGCATATCCTAACTGAAAAAGAACAACCTATATAAACATTCAAAGCTCTTACGTGGCGGTGATAATTGAACAGGATTTGTGCTGAAGAACTGGATACATTGAGCTTCCCCTCTATAGGATCCAGCACAAAACTTCCATCTGTCCCTCGTTTGGAGGGATTGTCTCTTTTTTGCAACCAAATCCCTCTGTCCTTCTTTCCTGCTCAGTTGTCCTTTTTGGAGGGGGGGGGCTGATGTTTCAGACATTTATAAAAATACACTGTGGGGTATATTTATTATCAAGTCACGGAGCAATGCACCCTGTGAATGTTTGTTTTGTGTGAATAATTTTAATGTAATTTCAAATGTAATAATGTAATACATCATTATGGACATAAATACTTATTTTCTGTACTCCTGTGCTCCATCTAGTGGCCATGTTGTGGTATTACATACTAAAATTTAAAATAACATTCGACTTACAAAGAAGATATGCAAAAGATGTTTGCTTTCACAATTATTTGCACAGAATGAATGTTCACAGAGTAATTTGCCCTGCGAATCTCTGAATTATTTATAAATAGACTCCTCTGTATCTACAGATCCTGTGTATCTCCTGTGTTATACCCTCTAGACCTTTCATCCAGCATTTAAAATATTGCATTTATTATTTTGAAAAGACAGTTTAGAGGAAGAGAAGTGTTGGGAAAAAACACTTGTCAGTTGTTTTTCCCCCACATTAAATGTTTTCATACCATGTAACTGGAGGCGTGTATGTCACACCTTGTGTTTTTCTATTCTCTGAAATGTTGGTGGTATGAAAACATTTATTTGTTTTCCTGAATATTCTGTTTGAGGCTGAAGCTATAACAAGCCCTTTGTTATAGCTTCATTTCAACATTTCAAGGTTATTTCACTGATAATATGGCAGAAAGAATGAAAAAACATCCAAAATAAACCTTTCCTAAAAAAGAAATATGGAGGCTGCCACTGCTGATCTCTTTCACAAAATGCTGATTATCTGGTCAGAATATTAATCCTCTGGATTCAGTGACCTGAAATAAGTCAAATAAAAGTCAAGGTTCTTATCTGCATACTTGTTCCAAGTCAGTGGTTTAGAGTATTAAACAGGGTCAGCATGACAGCAATGCAAATAGTATTCACAGAAGAGAAGTCAACAATGGTAGCCTCCATGTGTCACTCTGTAAAAGGTTTCTTTTAGAGGTAAACTTCACCCTATTTGGTTTTTTATTATGTTCAAGACAAAGTGAAGGGTTAGAACCTTTGCCAGGTTTTATTGGTGGTGGCGCCCCTTTGAGATTTAAATCTCCTGTCTGGTGAACTTGTTGGAGGAAAGCTGGCTGGATCAGAGAGTACGGTATTATCCAAAGTGGGCTGCATTTGGAGAAGGGCGGGAGGATTTATTAAAGTACATTTTTGATAATTGTAGCTATTTACGTTACAAATCAATAGTGTGTTAAGATATCAGCTATACAGAAAATACATTGTTTTTAACAAGTCCGTCAAGCACAGCCACAGAACTGCAAAGAAGGAAGTAAAACCTGCTAATTTAATAAGCCAATATGGCAGCCCCTGTGTACTTATATAATGACATATTTATTACACATTTATTTTTTTAACTTACATTTTGTGCACATAAACAAGTTTCTTTTTCAAACTAACACTTATTATTAAGACTATTTTCAAAAAATTGTGAAGTCTATATAGTTCCTTTAACAAGAAAGGGCAAGCTTTCCATATGGGACCTAAAGCCGAACTCTGCATGGAGAAAGAGAAAAATTTGGTGCATTACAGGCTTCATCGTAGTCCACGGCTGGGTAAATCCTTGGAGCCAGGTACCCAATTCTCCTTAAAATATAACTATGGACTAACCTTTTTTGGCCATAGCTCTCTTTAGGGTCATAGGAGGATATTTACCAATGTCTTCCTGTGATCCAAAACTCAGCATAGAACATTTCTAGGTGATGGAGGAAATCGAGAGACAGCGAAACATGTTGAGGAACCTAGAAAAGACCATTGCTTTTCTTTTCATATACGGACATTGACCTGATTTTGTTTGAAAATATGTACTGATTTCTATGTGGACTTCTAATCAATTTGAATGCACAAAAGTCTTTTATTGGAGTTGCTTTAACTTTATATGGTCTATGAGTGAGAATCAAGTCTCTTAAAAGCCATTTTCCCCCTAGGCTTTCTATGCCTAGGTGGAGTATAGGTGCCTAGGTGGAGTATAAACTCCATTTTGGGACGTATACCTTTCTTGGGGTGTAAAACTCGAACCCCTATTTACCATACTGCCTATATAGTCTTTATTGATATTGCCCACTATATGCTGACAGCGCAGAGCCAGGCTGCGGCCCGGGAAAGATCCCGACAAGATCCTGCTGCTGATCGCTGAGTGCTTGTATACCGCTCTCAGCGCTGTCACAGGAGACTGAGTGGGAAGGTGTGGGAGGAGAGCTTGGTTTCCTGTGACACAGCTGACAGCGCCCTCCTCCCCGCCCCGCTCGGCCTCCTGAAAGTTTCTCCCCTCCCTGCTGGGTGCTGCTCTGTGACAGAGAGGCCACAGAGCAGCACCCAGCACGGAGGAGAGAAACTAGGGATGCACCCCAAAATCAGCCGAAAAGTACCCCCCAAAGTACCATTTTTGGCTGAAATGTTTTGGCGGTTGAAATTTTGGTGCATCCCTACTCCGAAGCATCGTATGTTAATGAGAAGACGTCAGTCTGTCCCTCTACTTTCGCTTACAAACTGCTCAGAGTAACCTGGAATCTGCAGAAAGGCCTTTGCCAACAGCTGACAAATAAGGAATATATTTTGTAAAATTATTTTAGGTATACTGTGTGAATAAGAACACAGAACAAACATATAGTGGAGCTCTCTCAAATTTAAATGCAAAAGTGGAACTACACTTTAAAAATCAATTGCTTCATTTACCAGAAAAGCCAACTTAATACCTGTGACCTCATTGCACAAGCAGCCAACTTCCTTAATAATACTGGACGCTGGGATGGAAGGTCACCTGTGCACCTCACAGAACTACATGTCCCATGATCTCTTGGTAAAAATCAGGTAGTCACCAGCACACGTAGTTCTATCATCGATCGCTTTCTCAATTTATTGAATCATCACAGATTGTCATACAGCCAATGTTTCAGGGCCACGCAGTGTCCTTTCCTCAGAGCAACATATCACTCCATGATCTCTTTGCACATGTGCTGTTCAGCAGTTTGTGGGCAGTAACAGGGATCCACAGGCAAGGCCGATTTCATATTCTTTTTCTCCCCTATGCCAGATAAATTTAGTCCCCCCCCTCCCCCCCCCACATCAACATTTGATCTGTACACTAGGAATGTATCAGAACTGGAGCAGACAGAATCTAGAGCAGTTACCCATTGCAGCTAATCAGCTTTTTTCTTTCATTTTCAAACATGAAGAGTGCTGCTGATTGGATGCCTTGGAAAACAGTGCCCAAATCGGTCTGCTCCAGTTTTGATAAATTCTCCCACACAGCATTAGGGTTTCCACCTGTCTGGGATTCACCCAGACAGTCCGGTTTTTGAGTCCTGTCTCCAGGCTTCAGGCCAGCTGACCCCCAGACAAAAGACTCTACAAAGCTCACAAAGCTAACGTAGCTTTGGCCGATCCTTCGGCTAGCTTCGGCCCCAGGACCCCTTCGGTTCAGTAGAACCGAAGGGGTGCTGTAGGGCTATTCACAATAGCCCGTACAGCTCCCGATCACGGCCGAGCGGCTCAGTCGAGCCAAACGCATATGCATCGGCTCGGCTGAGCCATGCTGAAAGCCGAAGCTGCCCGAGCGGCCGGTCATTGGCCTAAGTGAATAGCCGAACAGTGTTCGGCTCACTTCAGGTCGGTCATTTACTCGGCTGCCTACAGCAGCTTAGTGAATAGACCCCTAAGTGCTGATATCAGCACTCCTGTTTTTCTAGGTGACAGGTTCAATAAAGAGAACCTGTCACCTCCAAATGTTATCACACAGGGGCTTGTTAGCTCCTGTGTAACAGCAATAAAGTTAAATACAAATTTAAAAAATAAAGTCATAAAAGTTTTAAAAAAGAAGAAAAATTAAAACTAACCATGCCGCCCCACCATCTGGTTGGGGTGGGTTGGCGGGAAAGGGGGCGCATTGAGGAACCTGGCCTTGGGGCAGCAGAGAGGGTAAATCTGGCCCTGGTTGTGGCAGCTTCGGCAGTGTTTAAATTTTTTCTTCTTTATCGGTATTGTACAATGTTTACACTCCATTCATGACCTACATCGGCATCCAGTGTGCCGCAGAAAAATGCAGCATCCATCACACTCACGATGTGGTGTGAAAAGGTTTTCTATGTGCCATAGCGGTGACCTGAGTTTTTCCCTGTGCAGAGAAAGGCGAGTCACTGCTATAGAGTGATCAGTACTGTGCTGGAGCTCCTGTATTGGAGGTGGCAGGGTCAATAAAGAGAACCTGTCACTGGGGGGGGGGGGGGGTTGACGGGGAGGGGGCGCATTGCGGAACCTGGCCTTGGGGCGGCAGGGAGAGCAAATCCGGCCCTGCCTGTCCTGCTTCAGCTTTGTTTGTCATATCAATTAACACATTCTTAATGTGATGCTGATTCATTATTCGGTAATTAGGTGGAGACACAGGGTGTAGCAGAGCTGGCCTGGCTGGGCATTGAGGTGTAGTCTTGTGAGTCTGTGCAGATCTGCTTAATATGATTGATCTCAAACTTGTCATAGCTTCACTGCATAACTGGTACCTGAGCAAAACTACTCATCCCTGTATGTTCCATGTATATCCAAAGGTCATAATACTGAAGGTAAAAGAAAGCAAACAGAGAGCACTGGATAGTGTAGATAAATCATCTTGTAATAAAACAAATACAATTACACTTACATAGAGATGATTTGGTCAGAGTACACCAGGGGTAGGCAACTTTGGCATGCCAGCTGTGCAGTGGCAGACCTAAGGAACAAAGGGCCCTGGTGCGAGATTTGTTTTCTCGGGCCCCCCCGCTTCCTGCTCCCAAGGGGGGGTGCCGGAACTGGATCTCACTGGCCCCCCAACTCCCCCAGCTGTCTCTGCACTAAAGGAGCTTACACTCTAATGCCCCCCATAGTCACACACTATTATACATTTATATAGCTCTGACATATACCGCAGTGCTGTAAAGAGAACACTGAGCCAGTCACATCAGTCTCTGTACAGAGGAGCTAACACTCTAATGCAGAATGCCATCATCTATAGAAGACTAAAAATCCCAGCGATACATTATAAAGCAATGCAGAATAATAGTATATGAATTTGGTACATACTCTGTTCTGCCTCTCTGCTCTGGAATGTCGGCCTGATGTCTTGTGCAGAGGGTCTCAGGAGGGGGAGATGTGCGGGCTGCAAAAGCACTGTAAGCAGGTGCCGGATGGTTCCACAGAAGGCTGCTGCGACCTAATGCAGCTGAATCAATTTACAAAATTACATTTTCAAAATGCAGAGGTCAGTAGTAAGGCAGAGTGCAGAGGTCAGGGTGTGATGCAGAGTGCAGAGGTGAGGGTGCGATGCAGAGGTCAAGGTGTGATGCAGAGTGCAGATGTCAGGGTGTGACGCACAGTACAGAGGTCAGGGTGTGACTCACAGTACAGAGGTCAGGGTGTGACGCACAGTACAGAGGTCAGGGTGTGACGCACAGTACAGAGGTCAGGGTGTGACGCACAGTGCAGAGGTCAGGGTGTGACGCATAGTACAGAGGTCAGGGTGTGACACACATTACAGAGCTCAGGGTGTGACGCACATTACACAGGTTAGGATGTGAAGCACAGTGCAGAGGTCAGGGTGTGACGCACAGTACAGAGGTCAGGGTGTGACACACAGTGCAGAGGTCAGGGTGTGACGCACATTTATTTAGTGTATTTGAAAGTGCACCCGAGGACGAAAATGTAACCTATTGTAGAACACTTCTAGCCTATGTTATGGATATGATTAAAGGAGGAAGTGTTTGTACTCCAAATCAGGTCTAGGGCATGGGTAGCCAACCTCGACAGCTGTGGTGAAACTACAAATCCCATCATTCCTCTTGGAGCCATGCCTGTAGCCGTCAGATTCTTGCAATGCAATAGGGTTTGTAGTTCCACAACAGCTGACCTGCTGAGGTTTCCTACCCCTGGTCTAGGGTGACAACCATAGCTGTTCCATAGATATAGTAGAGTGAATGTTGTCATACTAGTACAGGAAGTGTGTTACTGGCAGGATCACCAGGTAGAAAAAAAGGGGGGGGGGGGGAAGCCAGAAAACAAATGCAGCCACCACATCTGAAGGCTGGTAAGTTTCAATAAATTGCATTTTTGCTCTTGGGGGGCTCTTTAATGTAAAGTGTATATTTAAACAGCTTGAAAACAAATGTAGAACTTTTTAGATGAACATATTATAGCTTATGTGAAATTTTAGTGATTTAGTTCCTTAAGTATCTTGGGGTGTAGATTATCCGGTCCCATTTAGATTTACTTTAAAGATAATGACCTAATTAACCAATAATAACAACAAGACAAGTCAGCTAGAATAGTCCAGAATCAAACCAGAATCACTTAGGTCAGCCAGTTTACTGATGCTAATGTATATTTTGGGAGTTTACAACTTGTCTATGTGTCATTTTACAACAAAGCCAGTTTCTGTGGTGAAAGAGCCAAAGGTTGCTCGTCCTAAATTTTCTGGTGGTGGTAAAGTACAATTATTAATCATATACTGTACATATCACTTTATCATGTTACAACATTTGAGTGTGGTCTGACTCACAAAACTTCCTGAAATACAGATGCTTCAATTAATAAAATCAAACACACGCACACCATTTATAAACAGAGCAAAGTGTAATCCTGTGCAATCATTTCATCAAACATCCATTCACTGATCTCCTCCCTGTTCTAAGGAATCTGTCATTGATTGGCTACAGAAGCCGGGCAATAAGCTATTGCAGTGCGATCTGATGTAAGCCCCCTTATGTGATAGCAATTAAGTAAAGTTAAAAAAAAAAAAGGTTTTAAAAAAAAAAGCACGCTGTAGAGGGCGGCAAGGCTGGGTTCTGGATGGCACATATACATCACCGCTGTTTGGGTTGTGGTCCCTTTAAGGGCAGCCACAGGGTTAACTCTCCTGCCCCAGGAAGGAATTTAAAGGTCTGCAACTTCCAGAGAGGAGTGTGGGAGTTGAGGAGGAAGTGATCAGCTGTTGGTGTGAGAGAGACCTGCTGTATTGCTGTGCTGTGCTGTGCTGTATTGCTGTGCTGTGCTTAGCTGGCAATACTTATATTCCTGGGAAGGGATTCCCCCAGGTTTGGGGCTTTATTCAACAAGTCGGTGAGACACATCTATGTTTTGTCATTTGTGCTGAAGATTTGGACTGTTACTTTGAGTTCGCTGAAGATAAGCGTGTATTTTGTGTTTACTGTTTTTTGCTGCCCTGCAAGAGGAAAATAAAAGCTTTTGTTTTATTCAAAGCCCCCTGTGCTAGTGCTCTGTGAGCTCCCCAACATCACAGTGCATATTAACATACACACGCGTTGGCTGTGCCTATGTACGAAAACGACGATCACACTACACATGTATTGCTGCATGTGCCAGAGTGAGAGCAATAATTCTAGGGCCTAGACATGTGCGATTCATTTCATTCCGAATCGAAATTCAGACAAAATGTAGGAAATTCGGAGATTCAAATCTATCTGAATTCCGAATTACAGCTAAAACGAATACAAATGAATCCGAATTTCCAATTCCAAAATTTGTTAGCGGTAGTCTGTACGAACGGTCGTTTCCGTTTCGTTTTCGTTTCGTTCGTTCGTTCCAGCAAAGTGAGAGGGAAAAAAAATATTTTTATTTTGTCTCCAGTCTGCAAAAGAGGAAACAAAAAAATAAAGCATGAGGTTCCCCCCAAATTCATACCAGACCCTTTAGGTCTGGTAGGAATGTTAGGAGGGACCCCCCAGTTAAAACAAAAAAATGTGAGTGGGGTTCCCCCCAAAATTCCTACCAGGCCCTTTAAGTCTGGTAGGAATTTTAAGGGGGAACCCCAGCCCCAAAAAATGTGGGGAAAAAACGTGGGGTCCCACCTAACATTCCTACCAGACTCTTGATCGGCAGGGCAGGAAAGGGGGGGACGATCGAGCGCTCCTCCCTCCCTACGCCTTACCAGGCCTCATGCCCTCGGCATTGGGATGGTGTCCCTATGCCAATGGGGACAAGGGGCTCTTCCCCACAACCCTGACATGGTGGTTGTGGGGGTCTGTGGGAAAGGGGCCTTATTTGCATCGGGGTACCCCTTTAAGGGGGCACCCAGATGCCACCCCCCCCCGTGTGAATGAGTAAGGGGTACTTGTACCCCTACTCATTCACTAAAGGGTTCAAATTCAAAGTAAATTTTTCACTATTCCTTTAATAAAAAAAAAATGGCTCCCTCGATGTAATCCAGCGTCAATCACGATGCACGACTCCCGCCGACCTGGCAAAATAAAAAAGTCCTGCCGCATGACGACCGTCTGAACCCGATGAAAACTTGCCGCAAAATGACATACAGCCCGAAAGTAAACAGATGGTTGGAGCGAGCTGTGACGTCACGGCTTGCTCTGCCCATTTGACATTCTCAGCTGTCAAATACAATATGGCATTCAGGAGCTCCCCAATGCTATTCGTAATCTCCCGAATGCCATTCAGGTCTGTGAGCAGAGGTGTCATAATACTTTTCATATGCAACGATTGAACGAAACGAACATTCGTAAAGACTACCTCTAACGAATTTCGTCCGAATCCGAAACTAATTGACTTTCGGACGCGAATCCCGAAAAACAAAATAACGCAAAATCCGAATCAAAACTATACTAAACAAATTTTTTGCCGCTGCACATGTCTACTATGGCCAATATTCATGGATATCTCTATACTGATGACCTGTAGGGGCTTTTAAAGTGTCGCCTATGGACATTTTGGTGTACCGTATTTTGTTGGCATCTCACGGACGCATACAATTTTTAACCTGGACATGTTGGGTATCTATTTACTCGTCGTAACCTCTTCTTTTAGTTTCATCAAGCTTTATGGAGTTTTTAAACAGAGGAGCAATCCTAGACAAAGCATACAAAAACAAGAGAAACTTAAAGGGAGGAACAATCACAATCCAACCGGTGAAGACAAACTACAACAGAAAAGGGCGAGAAGGGTCTGTGGGGAGAAAAGTAAAAAGAAGGAGAGGAGAAAGGAGACAGATGGAGGAAGAAGGAGAAGAAGAAGAAAAAGGAAAGGGATAAAGAAAAGGAAAGAGGAGAATAAAGGAAGGGAGTGGGCGTCCCAGACATGATTAAAGTGAACAGGAAAATGTACACTAGCATGGGAGTAGGGTATGCACATGAAGTAGGATAATAAACCCAGCTTAAGAAACAATTCTCACATAAAGAGAAGTAAGTATAAAGTCGATCCAGGGGTGCTACAGCTTTTCGTACAAAAAATTCGAAAAATTATCTTGGGTGGCATACATTTTTTGAAACCATTCTTGAGTGGTAGGAGATTTCTGAGAGATAATAATCGAAATATAATGAATAACATGGGACCATAATTTCAGGATTGTCATACAAAACCACCACAGATGTGAGAAAGGACCCAAAACACCACATCCCCTCCAACAGGAGGATGTCGCTGTGGCCACTATGGAGCTCATGCGTACGGGTGTATAGTACCAGCAAGCCGGAAATTTATAAAAGAATTTATAAATGTGGATACTGATAGAAGTTGTGGAGCAAATACGAAGGATCTTACCTTTCTGCTTATCAGATGAAGTAGCAGAGAACTCCTCCCAGAAAGCCATAAAGGGAGGGGGAAAGGCTGTGTTCAAATAAAGAAACAGTTGGTAAAGTTTGGAAACTCCATGGCGAAGATGTGTTTCTTAAGAAAAATGGCTTTCCAATGGGTACAGTTCGTCCTTGTTTTCCTTTTCATTTCCCTCCCCCCTCTCTCCTTCCTTTTTTACCCCTCTCCCCCCTATGTACGGACTATCCGTCCCCAGGAGCAATCCACATGTGCATACATGGAATGGAAATCGGGACAAACATTTCCCACACCCAGCTTCATTACCAGAGGGAATCTTGAAGAGTAAACACTAAGAAACCAAAAACAAATATAAACCAAGTAACAGGGATCACATAGATAAAATGTAGAGATGGAATGATAGCTGACATCCAGAATACAGTTGATACCCGACTAGATCCCATGGAATAGAGATACGTAGATATCCCCAAAATAACTTTATATGATGCATCTGCTCCAGATGGAGCTACATATGGGAATATGACATTGTATGAATTATAGATGTAGATATATGAATTGAGGAATGTCGGTCTAAATGAAGACAATTTTCTTAAACAATAGGTCCATCTTTAGTGGGTCCCCTGATGAAGCCAATGGTGAAACGCATCGGGGCCTATTAAGATAAGCTACACCTAGGACAATATGTTGTTATACATGAATGTAACCATACTTGGATAATAATGAATAATTGCCTGATATGTTGGACCATATGAATTTCAGTAACATATAAGCCATGTATTTATAAACATATCCTCTGCAGGGATCTGTTTTATTCTAATGTGTTCGTCTTCAATCATGAATGTATCAATATTTAATATAATACATTTTGAACTTTTATTTTAACATATCTCTCTTGGACGGTCATTTACACCCCTCCAAAAACCCTTCCTTTTCCTCTATATTTTCTGAAACTATAATTAGGGGGAGAGGTGTAAAACTAGGTGCCCACAGGGAGACAACCCAGGATTTAGCAATTTAAATGTGCTAACTAGTTTACGAAACGTTACACAGTAATACAAGGGTAGAGCAAGAGGGAGGGTCTAGAAGAGAAATAAAACCCTGGGAAGAACATTCATTTTAATAGAATTGATATGCCTGAGCCTGAGAGGTGGGATTTATTATTATGCCATCTTGTGAGATCCTGCTTAATAGAATTGGGAAGGGGCATATAACTGGCCATAGAAAGATCTGTGTATCACGGGGTGAGATATATGCCTAGGCATTTCATCTTAGGGGATTGCCAAGTAAATGGAGTGAGGATTTCAAATGAGCAGATTCAGTGGGAGGGATGGATATATTCAAAATTTCCGATTTGGTTAGATCTATTTTAAAGTTCGATATATGACCAAAGACTTCCAACTCCTTCAACAGAATTGGAATAGATGTAAGAGGTCTCTGAATGAAGAATAAGATATCATCTGCGTACACCTCCCACTGAGATACCCGTTATATCCGTGTTGTCGCAAATGGAAATCACAATGTCCAGTCATGTAGGGGATACCACTGCACTCCTGACCGAAAATGCCCCAACTTCCAATGGGGGGTTGCTGCTGAAATGACAGCAGAGGGCACCGCTGGATCACATAAACAAAACTGTAAGTCACCTGCACTTCAAAGGTTCTCCAAGCAAAGTTATTTTTATTCCATGTGTACAGTTACATCACCAAGTGTGGCAATGTTTCGGAATGCATCCGGTTCCTTCATCAGGCAAAACAAAGTGATACATGTGCAGTGTATTTCTCAAAATATATACATAAGTACAGGAAAAATACTAATGTGACATACAAGCCCCACCCCCATTACCATGACATCACATTCCCTCCAATTTTTTTTTACAAATGTCATATTTATACTAATGACCAAAGTAGCAAAAATCACATTCCTAGTAAGGATCAACTCATACCACCTTTATTGAATGTAAAATGCAGAAAAACAGTCGATCACTGAGGTTGTAACCTTCCCTCTGGACCTGTCAATCACACCAAAAGCCTGTACTGGTTCCCGCCCACATGTGTATAACAAGGGCATGGGCGGTAAACAAGTATCACTGGTGCCGCCCAGTTGTCCATAATGATGGCGGGAACTGTGGTGCCTGCATGTGCAGGATGAATCGCCATGTGCAGGACAACGTTAAATGAAAAAAATAAACACAAACTAGTTGTGCCAAAAGGAGGGGTCAAAACATATCAGTCTTAAGGCATCATCATTGTATAACGAAAATCATCATTGTATAAATACTATATTCAATTGAGATACATATAATCAAACCTATAACAGTAAGAAAAAGTATGTAATATGATGAGAAGTGCCCGTAGGCTCTGGTAATGGTAAGTCTGAGATTAGGTTTAAAAAAATTTAAACCTATTAAAAAAATTGGAGAAATAATCTGGTTACATGCATTCCAACTATAGACACATGTTTACATGCATACAGGCTATAGCTCTAGTGTATGTCATACATGGCATCATTGGAATTTGCAGGAACATGTAAGCCAATAAAGGGTGGAGCAAATAATATAGAAAGGAAAGAGTAATAATAATCCCAAGCTGTTATGTCCACCCATGGGGTAAATACAAGCAAGAGTATTCAATGAGCAGAGTATTAACAAAGAAAGTATAACCCACCAATTCTATTCATCTGTCCGTAAGGAAACAAGTATACGACAAGTTAATATTAAGACCTTCGATGTGACAGTATCAAGTGTGTAAATTCAATATGACCCTCTGCATAACAGGTTTTTCTCTCTATTGCCCCCTCGTAGGGGTGCCTTGGCATGGTCAATGAACATTCCCCTCAATTCATGAGTTTGGTGCTTCTGTTGTGCAAAATGCACCACTACTGGTTTATTTTTGTCAATCTCTTCTCCTTTGGAGAGTTTGGCTAGAGTGACCCTAATATCACTGCGGTGTCTTTGGAAGCGCCTTTTGAAGGGGCCGATGGTTTTACCAATATAGACAAGGGCACAGGGACATTTGAGCATATACATCCAAAAGTCGGTATTGCAATTGTAGTAATCTCTAATCTGAAATTGGTTGCCCTTATGAGGATGTGTAAAATGTTCACCTATAATCAGAGAATTGCAAATGTTACAGTTGTGGCACCTATAACAGTCCGTTCTATGTGACAGTTTGAATGTGGGTTTCAAGAACTTGTTCCTCGGTTCAGCCTGAACTAAGTAATCTTTCAGTGTCTTATTACGGCGATATGCCTGTAATGGTGAACCAAACTGATAATGTTTCTATGAGAGGAGATTCATTAAATGTTTAAGATTGGTATCTAAGAGATCATGTAAGTCTTCGCAAACCTTAGTCAGGTGAAGCAGGATCCGTAAAGAAACAACCACAGGCGCATGATCCGATAAAGTGGATGACGATATGCTAGCGTCTTTAAGGAGCTTTAGATGATAATGAGCAAGAAACAAGTAGTCTATATGAGAGGGAGAATATACAGTATAGTCATTGTCATGCGGATGCATTAGATACAAAGTATCAATTACTTATACAGTGTGTAAGGATTTTTTCAAGGACAATAAATGTTTATGCGGAAAGCAGGAATCGCTGGAGGATGAGTCCAATGAAGGATCAAGTGTGACATTAAAATCCCCTGCCAGAACTAAAATACCCTCCCCTGGAAGTCAGCTGGAAGTCCAGAGTTTGTTTAAGAAAGGAGACCTGAGCTCAATTAGAACTATAGATGGTAGCAACTGTATAAGTAGACTTACCTACGCGTTGTTTAAGAAACAAGTATCTCCCATCAGAATCAGACATGGAGGCAAGGTGGTTAAATGAGATCCATTTGTGAAAACCAATGGCTGCACCCCGCAATCTGGTATTAGGTAAATCACTGCAATACCAATGTGGATAGCAGGAAGAGTTCAATCGAACATGAGTGCAATGGGACAAATGGGATTCTTGTGTAAAGATCACATCACCTTGTAGCCTCCGAAGTTCTAGGAGCAGAAGATGATGTTGCTTAGCCAGGACATTAATGAGATCAATCACATGTCCACCATTGGTATTTACAAAGCGGATAACAAAAAAGAAAAGCGTTAGGGACGCCCATTCTCCCGAAAAAAAACGAGGATAGAATGAAGGGAAAAAAATCAACTAGGAGAAGAGAAGGACCAGCAAGAAGTTAAAGACTAGATGGGAAGAACAGAAACACAGTAGTAGAACATATAAAATAAACAAACATAGCAATCAAATACAGCCATACAAGAACAAGAAGTACTAAAAGCTTAAGTAGGCTCAGTAAAAACAGCATCATACACGGAGTGTAGGGAACAAGGCAGGTCATGGCAATGCGAGCACTATCCAAAGGAGGAGGGAGAATGAGAACACCAACTGAGTGTACAAGTGTACAAGAAGAGCTTAAAGTGACATTAAAGTAAAAAAAAAATTCCCTCCCCCCTCCCCCCATGTTAATGTCAGCACTTACCTTAAATTATGTCTCTTATTCAGATCTTCTTCTTCTTTCCTGATGTTTTCATCTGTCCCTCCAGCGGTGCGGCGGCTCTCCGATCCAGCGCTGACTGCTCTGTCCCTCCGATCCAGCGGTGTCAGCATGCGGGTGCATGCGTCCATAGACTTACCTTGCGTCTCTGCTCGTCTCCTTTGCGGTCGCACGAGCAGTTCCTGATTCTCGGCGCGGGAGCGCGCAGCGATAACGAGGTAAGTTTAAACCTAGTTAAAGCGGGTTTTTTTTTTGCCTATATCTACTGCTTGCTACCAGTAGATATAGGCAAAAAAACGGAGGGTTTAGAACCCCTTTAAGGAGCTAACATTAAGGGGAGTAGTGTGTCGTCTGCAATCAGTGCAAAGCTTAACTGTAAAAAAAAAAAAAAGGTGGAACATATAGATTAGAGCATAGTTTTAGCATGGTACAAAAATACACAGCATCTCGCAATTAGAAACTAAGTTAAGAGTACAAAATATAACCAAACCACTAATATTCGTGGACAATACGGAATCAGAAATAAAGAAGTAAATGGAGTAACTGTAATATACTTGTCCTTCCTCCGAGCTGGCTGCAGCAGGTGGCGCTGCCTCCTTATCACTCACACATGCAGCGTCATACAGCCCCGCCTACTGTGTCAGGTTAAGCCATGGGATTCATTTCCCAATGAACATGCTGGCAGACAGCAGTTAAAACCACTCTCCATCCTGAAGCTTGTAACTACTTTTAATTGCTCTCTATCTTGAAGTTCTAGCTACTTTGTAACACTTTTCACCCTAAAGTATCTCTGTATTCGCTCTCAATCTTATAGTATGTTGCTGCTTGTATCCACACACCTTGCTGAAATTATTAGAGACCTCCTGCAGTCACTTCAGCCATTAACCTCAGCTCAGCTTCTGACCAGTATCCTGCAGCAACTGTCTTCAGTCGTCATCACAGCTTCCAACATTGGACTCTGATAATTCCTCTGTACTCATCCCACTCAGTGGGACTCTAGCTACAACCATCTCAACTGCAAGTTTATGTTTCCTCACTATTACTTCTGTCTGTCGCATGAACTCTAAAGGTGCCCATACACCTTGCAATTATCGTTCGAAAAACGAACGAGATCGGGTTTTCATACTATAACGCTGCACAACAATTTTTGTGAAATGTTTTGCTTCCTGAAACATTTTTGCTGATTGTGACAGGTACCTTGTGGGTATGCACAAATATAGTTTTGGTTTTGCTGCATCACGTAGGAAATCTGAGAAATAGACAGTTAACTTATTTATTTGTGTTTATGTTTCTTATACGCTATTAAGTTCACTATAATTAAAGGTGATTTGATCCTGATTTTTGTTTGTATTCAATGTCCCGTGCATCACGTTGCAGTGTCCAACAGTAGTCAGCAAGCATTGACAGATTCCAGTTGCCCTGATATCGTTTTTCCATTGTAGTAATATTTTGGGGAAACCTTTCAGATCTCCACAGATATTCCAGTTGTACTTGCTGTACTGGATGTGCTTCAGCAACATTTCCATGTTCTCGTAGGCTTCTTACATGTGTGCTGCATAGCCAACAGGTATTGAAGGGTGAATGTTGCCATTGTGTAGCAGAACAGCTATGAGGCTTAAGATTGATGAATCAATAAAGAAACGCCATTCTTGCGGGTCATGGTCACAACCCAAAGCAGATCACAATCCTTCGATGTCAACACTGAAACAGAGACTGTCAACTTGTGCAAAGAATTTGGTTATATCATCTTTGCGGCTTCGAAAAACAGAAATTTTCGTACCTGGTGACAGCAAACACCATTCATGCAGTCTCGAACCAGCAATTCGACTTTTGCTTTTGACAGACCCAAATCTCTGACCAGATCATTTAATTCTGACTGTGTTATGAGATGTGGATTGCCTGAGGAGAATGGTTCAAAATCCAGATCAATGTCACTGGCAGTTCCCTGCATTGCAGTTTCTTCATCTGGTTCCTCTAAGGTCCATTCCTCTGGTGGTTTCGGAAGTGGAAGACTGTCGTCATGTGGCACAGGTCTCATTGCCAAATGCAGATTAGGGTATTCATTTGACTTCTTGCTTTTAGCAGAGAAACCTGACACATTAGTCAAACAGAAGTAACAGTCCGTCACATGGTCTTTCTGTTCTCGCCATATTATCAGGAAAGCAAATGGCATTGTCTTTGGAGTGCCTCTGAGCCAAGCTATCAGACAGACAGCACATGTCGCACAACAAATATGAGGCACCCATTCCTTGTCTTGATTACCAATTTTACAGCCGAAGTACAGATTATATGCATTCTTCACAAGTGCACTCATTGAGCGTCTCTGATGAAGAAGCGAATACTCGCCACAAATATAGCAGAATGTATCGCGGCTGTTACGACATTGAGGAGACATATCGACCGACAGCACGTCTATACATCTCTATTATGTCTATTACATCGTCCTGTAAAACGTCTATAACATCTAACTTACTTGTTACAGTGCTACTGAGGCAATGCTATATTCTGAAACAATACTTACACACTATAAGGTCTATATTAATCCATTGAGCAGCATCTATGCATGCAAGCCACTTTTATAGCCTGCTGAGACAGTGTCAAGCTGGCTCCGGCATGCACAGGTATGCCCAAGCTGCATACTTCCACAGAACAGCTTCAAACCTGGCCTGATTTAATGCCTGGACATGCCCAAACTGCACAAAACATTGTTCATAGGTCTCTTACAGAAACGAAATTTTTTGGACACCAATATAAGAAAAAACATGACACAACTGAAGATTTCAATGAAACTGTATGTGATGGGCAAATCTGAATGTGATTTTCGTAATCAGCAGCCAAAAATCACAAATATCAATAATTGGCGTTTTCGTACGAAAAAAATCGCAACATGAACACTGCACATGAACAAACAAAAATCTGTTCTGTCGATCGACGGAATTCAACCAGTTAATATTGCTAATGAACGATAATGGAAATCTACATTGGTCTGTGCATGATGGGGTATTCGAGCGGAGATTGAACAGAGGTTTGATGACGGGTCAAAAGAAATCGAACAATAATTGTACGGTGTATGGCCAGCTTTAGTGTTGAAAGACATTCCTTAGTTGTATTAGCCTCATGTGAAGAGACTTTATGTTTTGAATGCATGATCCTGTGTAACACACTTTCATTAGCTACTGCCGCATACTAATCACTACATTTTCTGTGGAAAATGTTTCTTCTACAAAACCGGTCCCTGTTGCAAAAAAGGTTGATGACCACTGTTGCAAAGTAGCCACCGCTCCAAGCTTAATCCTGTGATGGACTACAATCTCATGTTTAGTTTACTAATTTTTATTGAGATTGTAGTCCACCACAGAAGAGAGCTTGGAGCGGTGGGACACACAGGGACCATGGGGAACAAAAGTAGCCACCCTCCAGAAGGAAGGACAGTGTCAGGACCTATTCAGAGATGATTTGATGAGTGATGCACAAATAAGCTCCAGTATTCTTAATAGTTGGGGTACTTGAATGCATTTTTAAGGTTTACCTCCTGAATTTAGTGTCAATTTAATTAATCACTTACCCGGAATAAACATGCATATCAGATGAGTCAAAATTCCTTATCTGCCATGCCTTATCTGTGATTAAAGCCCATGTAAACCTAAGAACAAAAAATTTCAAATATTGCAACTCTTCAGTCCTTAACCCTTTCACTGCCACCCATGTAAGGGATACTGTGGAATGGAAGCGTTTGCAGTTTGTCAGCTCAGTATCCCTTATGTCAGTTGCTTTCCCCACTCTGCTATAAACCCATGATCGCTTCAGCCAGGATGAACTTATAGTAGAACAGCTCCCCCTGACTGTGCTGAATTCACCTGAAGGAAAATGTATATTCCATTCATTGTAAGATAAGCACAGCAGTGCTGCGTTGCAGTAAAATGTATGCCTGGATCATTTTAATGCAAAGCACAGCAGCACGGCACACACATGGCACTGCTGATCGGGCATTTTCGCAAGGCATAGGTGTGAAGCCAAACTACAGATTTTAGCGCAGGTTTCTTTTTACAGTTTTGCCTTCAGTTGTCACCATTTTGTTAAAATGTAAACTATACAAATATAGTGATCCTGCCAGTAATACACTTCTGGTCCTACGATGATGGTCACTATAGTGCATGTAAAGAGGAGCAGTGTTGTAATCTTAGGACAGAAAGTGTGTTAGGGCTACAATACACCTCTCCTCCTTGCCATAACATGGTGGAAGGTGATTTGTAGTCCACAAAGAGAACTAATAATATTGCTAACTGAGAAGTCACAAAGCACATGAAGTTACCAACTCCCAACCTTTTTAGCAGTATCAACAGGTACTTTAAATATACAATTGAAAGTGTTTTATTATATTATATATATTATTATATATCTGGTAGTGGACGTTAAGCTGACTAACCACCTGCAAGTCAGGTACCTGACTTCCCGGCTTTGGACTACAAAACAGCGCGACACTAGGATTATTTAATCGATAAAATTAAAACCATTTGGGACCTTCCAACATCACTTCATACATCAAGGAAACCATCCAAGAACCTTTGATTTTCTCTCCAAGTGGATTCATTAATCAATATCAAAGACGACTGCCTGGAGCGGCCCAACATCGAGACACTCCATAACTTCTGAGACGAACTGCCCGGTGAAGCAATCCGGCACCCGTGAGTACAATATATTCGAGACTTTGCACACTGTTTGGTCGAATTTTCCTCCATGTGTGATCATTACTCAGGGTGATATCACTATTCATGACTCACCCGGTCACTATTCAAGTCTCTAAGCCTCTAAGATTTATCTTCAATCAAGCTATCCACTCCGAGTATCGTCTGCTCTAAACCAAGAGCAAAGGTTACAAATGTAACAGTTGCCTGGCTACATTACCAGCCTGAGAGATAACAATCCTTTCAGATCTACTGAAAAGATTCAAATGTAATAGAATATGGACCCTAGGTATAAGAAATAAAATCCTCTGAATTTTATTCAGTTTATAACTACAGTTAAAGCGCTGCTTACTCAAACACTTTGAGGACCAACCGGCATTATACATTACGCTAATCAGCTCGTCCTAGAGTGCATGTTTGTGTTTTATGAGTGAACGGGTTGTTTACAAATTTTGTACTATATTTTGACTCTCCGACCCTCTTTATTTTAGCCGCACTTTGAGTTGACCCCTATCAGTTCATCTCACTTCTCTGTTTTGTGTCTAGTAAAAGCAGCTGGGGGTTGTTTCCCTTGAGAGCCACTGAAGAATCAATATACCCAAATTCATTGGGTTAATTATTTCTGGGTTTGGTACTCTGGGTAAATCGCTCTCTTTTCACATTTTATTATATTAACATTTTTTATATAGTGTTTTATAGATATATATTAAGTACAGGGCCGCCGTCAGGGGGGTACGGCCGATATCCATGTAAGGGGCCATGTACGGCAACATTTTCCATCATCGATTTTGCAGCACCGACAGTTGTTGCAGCCCCGGTCCCATCAGTCTCTGTACAGAGGAGCTTACACTATAATGCCCCCCTGTCACATCAGTCTCAAAAGTAGCCACCCTCCAGAAGGAAGGACAGTATCGGCACCAATTCAGAGATAATTTGAGGATCTACATCTTAGCACAAAAAAGATACATTTTTGTTAATAGTTAAGGAACTTCAATGCATTTTTAAGATTCAACTCTTGAGTTTAGTGTCACTTTAACAAACAAAAGGGAGCAACTAGGAGACGTTCATGATTAGGGTTTACATATACTTTAGTGTTCAAGCACAATGCTCAGTATGACAGCCAGGCACCTAGCATTGGCGGCATGAGAAATCAGCTGCAGCCTCTACCATGTTTCTCTTAGGAGAGGTTTCCTTTAAGCTGCCTATGAAGAGACTTTCTGTCACAAGGTCAAACACTATCAGCAAGGCAGGACTATGCCCTTTTCACAGCCGGTTTTTTGTAGCATTAGACTAAGCAGGAAATGTAAACCAACAAATAATCTCCGACCATAAAAACAGAAATTCCTTCATATTCACAGCCACATACACTTGACAAGACCGCCTCTCCATTTCACTCCTTCAACCAGCACGCACAGTAGGACGATTTATTAACACGTAAATCATGATTGTAAATGTATCCAACTTTTAATCCGTTATTACAAAAATCAAAAATACAAGACTTAAAGTGCATATAGACATGGGACATACACCGACCATAAAACCCCTTTAGGCAGATGCAACCGTCCCGGCCGGCTAGCATCATTTTAAATCTCTTGTTGGCCATTCTCTCATTAGTTTAGAGCTATATAGATTTGTAGTAGCTCAATCCTGCTACTAAAAACCATTAGGAGTAGCAAAACAGATAGAATAAATGGTTTCCTATACAGTAAGCCTCACTAGTAGCATGCAGTGGTTAGATTAGATTATAGATGAGCCTGAGCCTGGTGTAAACCCAGTTCGCCTGAGTTCACCGAAGCCCACTCAAAACTGTGACTGCTATCCCCTCCTCCCCCAACCAATCAGTGGAACAAGTTGCAGCAATGACATTCCCCACCCCTTTGTGATGTATAGCTGTGGGACGGGGAATGCGCCTCTCCGCAACTGATTGGGTTAGGAGGAGAGGGTGGCAGTCATAGTTTTAAGTAGGCTTGGGCAAAATACGTAAAACTAGGTTTGAACCATGCCCAGTCTTATCATCAGTAGCAATCACATAATTGGAGTGTTGTGCGATTATGCAAGAATGATTCCTACACTTGCCGTATGTGTAACTTACTCTATCAGAAGCCATTTGTTCCATCGATTTAGCTGCTCATAACAATTTTAGTAGCACAATTGGGCTACTAAATATCTTCCCTGTGGCTCTAGCCTTAGAAGACTCAATTGCCATTGGTCTGTTCCCACTTCCCCAAGACAACCAAGGCTCCCTCTTCGCTTCCTTCCTCCTACAGTCTAACATGAGCACTTCATTGACCGAAGTGTTCCCAGTGCCATGTCAATAGAAAGAAGACTATCAGCTCATGCCTGAACGGCCATTTGTTCTCTGATATCTATAGCCAGCTATCTCTCAAATCCTGAGACATTCCCGCCTGCTCAAGCTGGCAACCTAGCTTTATTTGTTCAGGTGTTACCGTTTCATATTAAATAAAAAAATACATTATTAAACATAAAAGGTAAAGATAAGTACTTGGATTGTCTGTCAGCACTGTCAGCACTAAAGATAAAGAACAACATATATTTTTCCCTGTCTTACTTTCTGTTCCAAGCGTGTTTGTTATGTGATCCATATTCTGCCATGATAAAATAGTCCGCTATACTCACACACCCTAAGGCCCCTTTCACACAGGCTGATCAGGAGCAGTACGGATCGTATGTCATGGCTGTGATATTTGTGTCCGTCCAGTTTCTTCCTCTATTGCAAGCTAAAATTACTGGACCCAATGTCAGTCTTTCCTGAATCGGATGTAAATGGACATGTGTCGGCATGATTAGGCCCGGCGAAACGGATCTCTGATCTAGAATTGATAATAAAAGCTGTGCTTTATTATCATTTCTATATTATATCTGACCACACAGATTTAAGCTGCTGCTTAACTTGATTGGAGTAGTGGTGCAAGGTTTCACATTATTCACTTTTGGATCTCTGATCTGTTTGTGTTTCCAAACCTGCCTGTAGTCGGGGGTAACCAGGGGTAAACGCCCGTCCGTTTACACATAGCTGCCCATAGACTAATATTGGGCATCCAATCTGGTCCACTTGAAAAACTGACAAGCGGACCCGATCGGACCACCCGTGTAAAAGGGGCCTTAGTATTGATCTGCTCTACTATGCTATGATAGTTATACACCCTTAGAATTAATCTGCTATGCCAAGTTATAAAATGTATACACCTTTAGAATTAATCTGCTATACAAAGTTATGATATTTATACAGGCTTAGAAGTGATCTACTAATCCAAATTATGATATGTATACACCTTTAGAATTGATCTGCTATACCAAGTTCTGATCTTAATACACCTTTAGTATTAGTCTGCTATACCAAGTTTAATATTTATACACCTTTTAGTATTAGTCTGCTATACCAAGTAATTATATTTATACACCTTTGGTATTAGTCTGCTATACCAAGTAATGATATTTTTACAGCCTTAGTAATAATCTGCTATACAAAGTTATGATATTTATACAGGCTTAGAAGTGATCTACTATACCAAATTATGATATGTATACACCTTTAGAACTGATCTGCTATACCAAGTTCTATTCTTTATACACCTTTAGTATTAGTCTGCTATACCAAGTAATTATATATTTTTACAGCCTTAGTATTCATCTGTTATACAAAGTTATTATACAGCCTTAGTATTAGAATTACTTACATTTATCCAGAGGCATGATAACACGCAGGGATAGAGAAATGGTTGATCTCCCTGGTCTCAGGTGACTCTTGTGTAACAGGTGTGGTAGTACCTGTATATCTCACGCACAGAGAGGAAATTCTACACCCATTTACCAGACATTGACTATCCCAGTTTAGTGTATATGACCTGAACAAAGCTAGGACTGTGCAAGGTCTCCATTCACCTGCTAACAATACTACAGAATGCCTTGTCCTGCACAGGTTTACACCATGTTAAGGTGTGTCCTAATTGTCCTCCTTATGACTGGGGGGTGGTTTGTGTCCTAATGACCAAATAAAAGAGTGATGGGGAGGGGAGTATCAGGTGTTATAGTGAATGTCACTTTTGTTCTGTACCTGTATGAGGTTGTCTTAGCCCTCGTTCACACCTGAGCGTTTTGTAGCGCGTTCTACGCTCGACGAACGCTCTACAAAACGCTCAAAAATATAAATCCCATTGTATTCAATGGTCTGGTTCCCACCTTGGCGGATTTCCGCCCGTCCCTAACGTGCTACAAAACGGCCCACGCCTGAAAAGGTACAGGTAGTACTTTGGGCCGTTTTGTTGCGCGTTTCCATTGGGATACAGCCAAGTAGCCTTCGGAAATGAGCGACAGTCGCGCAACTTTTTTGCCGCAAATTGCCAAAAACATAAAGAACATTATAGCCCCAAGCAAACTTACGACCGGCAGCCAAAACACAAAGAAACGTTTCCTTTTTAACAAGAGGACAGGCATGTATCAATATTAAAAAAAAAAGTGTTTAACGTGAAAATTCATCCATCATGGCCAATCAGAATTCACTGATTATAATAATACCTCCTATCCCATCAAACTATTCTGAACTTGTTCCCATAATAAAATGATTTATGGTTTAAAATGTCCTTCTAATATGCTCTACATAGGGCGAACCACAAGACCTTTGAGGAAAAGAATTGGTGATCATCGAAAAAGGAGATATGGACCACAGCATCCCTAGTCATTTCAACATTAAACATATACAAATACCAAAGACCTCCAAGTTTTTGCAATAGAGCAAATTCCAGACTCTTTTTCTCCCCTTGTGAACGGTTCCAATGCCTGTGTAAAAAGGAAACTTTTTGGATATACAAGCTTAACACCCTTTCATCCTGATTGTGTTCAGCCCGGCACGACTCGCTATGCCCGATTCACAGCGTTGATTAGTTCCTCCCCTCGCTCGTGTAGATATGTCTGCTCTGAGCAGGGGAATGAGAGGGAGGAGCTAATTGACATTGGGAGCCTCATGGGTCTCTTCTTTTCGGTGCCTGTAGTGGCAGATGGGGTGCTTGCAGGCTGAATTGGATGCAGGCAGCATAGGTCACACGCTGTGCACTGCCCAGTGGGACCCCTCTGGTGCGCAGGAGCAAAACTGCCACATTACATAGGAGATGGAGTTCCATGCAGTTTGTGTCTGACTGACAGCAGAAGCTTGAGGCTGAGCCTGAGGAGCAGCTGGAGTCATCATTGAAGGTGCACATTCAAGGTAAGAGTAGGAGTCTATCCTACCTTTCCATTCCAGTGCCGATGCCACTGTTAGCCACCATTAACGCCGCACACCCACCCCGGAGCCTACTGAACAGGGTTAATGGCTGCTCTAGGGTAGCTGTGCGGGGGTTAATGGTGGCTCTGGGGTAGCTGTGCAGGGTTAATGTTGGCTCTTGGGTAGCTGTGCAGGATCAATGGCAGCTCTGGGGTAGCTGTGCGGGGTCAATGGCAGCTCTCGGGTAGCTGTGCGGGGTTAATGTTGGCTCTGGGGTAGCTGCGCGGGTTTAATGGAGGCTCTGGGGTAGCAGTGCGGGGTTAATGGCGGACCTGGGTAGCTGTGCGGGGTTAATGGCGGACCTGGTGTAGCTGTGCGGGGTTAATGGCGGTTCTGGGGTAGCTGTGCGGGGTTAATGGTGGCTCTGAGAGCATTAACCCCGTACAGATACCCTAGAGCTGCCTTTAACCCCACAAAGCTACCTCAGAGCCGCCTTTTACCCCGCACAGCCACCTGAAAGTCCACACAGCCGACCATAGACCCTGCACAAACACCTGAGAGTCCAAACAGCCCACCATGGAACCTTCTCAGCCACCTGGGAGTTCCCGCAGCCACCTGAGATCCTCTGCAGGAGACATCAGGTCGGTACCCCGGAGTAGCACAGAGTATGTAGCTTCATATTATTCTGCATTGATGAATAATGCATTGTTGGGACTTGTAGTCCTCTGTAGCTGGTTGCCAATTTTGGGATTTGTAGTTTCCTCTAGCTGATTGTATTATTCTGCATTTCTGTATAATTTATTGCTGGAATTTGTAGTCCTCTATAGCTGGTGGTATTCTGCATTGCTGTATAATGTATTGTTGGGATTTGTAGTCCCTCTACAGCTTGAAGTCAGTGGCAGAACTACCATGAATGCAGCGTTTCCATCTGGGACCGGGCTCGGGCACTTCACCACTCTCTTAAAATCATTGGTTTGTATTCTCTTAGAAAAATGTCACATGACGCTAAAAACAAATGTTGTCCATAATTGGTAACGGCGAGTACTTAAGGGAGAGTATCGGCACTTGTACTTGGTCTCGAAAAAAATGGTATCAGTGCATCCCTACTGTTTACCTATAAATTGGAGAGCATGCCTGGCTATTACTCCATATGTGACTGTATATTTACAGGTATACAGGGAGCAATAGGCAGGTATGCTTTGCAATTTACAGGGAAAAGCATACCTGTAAATTGCAAAGCATACGCGTCTATTAATCCCTGACTGGCCAAGTGGACCAAGCCAGGCAGGGGCGTCCCGAGGCTGGGTGACACCCGGAGCGGTAACCGAGTGTCACCCCACCGAGACGTGACTGCGCATGCGTGTGACTTCAACACGCGCATGCGCGATGACGTCATCGCGCACACGCGGCAGTACTCTGATACCTGCCGGTGGCCATCTTGGTGATGGACGCTGGCAGAGAGAGGAGGGGACAGTCAGCCGGCAGGATAAGGTATGCCGCCGGGTCCCCTCCTCTCTCCTGATACTGTCGGGCGTTCGGTCCATGACCGGGCGTCCGACTTTTCAGAGGGGGGTGACACCAAAATGACTGTGAGTAATTTTGGTGTCACCCCTCCAATGGTGTCACCCGGGTGCAGGTCGCACCCCCCGCACCCCTCTTGTGACGCCACTGAAGCCAGGCAAACGCTATCAGCCTGATCATGTTCAACCCGGCCCGCTGTGTCTGATGACTCCTCCATAGCTTGGTGTGGCACGCAGTGTCTGTCCACTCACTGCCAGATGCAGCAGTGGGAGTGTAGGGGTCCTGGCAGGCTCTATTGGAGGCAGCTGAGTATAATGCATCAAGGAAGATCAAACCGCTGGTGACCACCTCCATCCAGAGTGGGATCCTAAGTTACATTGCACATTGTCTGACTGCTCTATGTGAGTTGGGTGACCAACTACTTGGCCGGCTTCTATGTACCCTCCACAGCAACAAGTTGGAGCGTAACAACCGGGGGGGTGGCTGCCCTGATCCCAGAAATGGGGAGGGGGGGGCGCCGGCTGGCAGGGCAGAGAATGCAGTGGAGGGCTACAGGGCAATTGACCAACCCCCCCTCCAGAGAAAATTGCTAATTGCTGCTCCTTCCCACTGCTGCCGTAATAATCGGCAGGGCACTGCTGTAGTGATAATTGGTGGGATACTGTTGTGGTAATATTCCGCTGGATACTGTTGTGGTAATATTCCGCTGGATACTGTTGTGGTAATATTTTGCTGGGTACTGTTGTGGCAATAGCCTTCTGGGATACAGCACCACTTTCACGTCATCGGCCGTGTAGGGCCATCCTGAAATACAAACAGACCTTTTTAAAGAGATGCTGGAAGAAGAATATTACTACTCACTTCATGTAGTATATTATGTGCAGTGAATAGCCAGATTCTGATTACTTTGTCCTTGAGCAGCTTAAACAGGCCTGTCCAGAAGCCTTTTTCTATTTCAGGATGGCCCATGTGATGACTCTGTGGAGGCGGCACTAGATCACCTGATTCTGTAGGGGCCTCATATGTTCATGCTTTGTCTAAAGCATTGCAAGGTCTACAGCTGCCACTGGGCCTGCTATATTTTTATATAGGAGGCAGAGATCTGCTGAGGATATCGCAAAACTTCTCTGTAGCAAGCTTCCTATATTGCACGGTTTGTATGTTGCAAGTAGCAAGGCTTGTGTGTCGGCTGTAGCCCTCCTGTACTTACTAGTGGCTGGCCCTCAATTGTGCTTCCGGGTTTGGCTCCGCCCCTAGGCTGGGCCTGTCAGCGGTCACTTGCTGGGGCTGCTCAGTCTAAAATGCCTGGGCCTATTTTTTGTCCCAGTCCGGCCCTGCCGACAGCCATATACACGCATTTATTTAATTGGATCTCTGTTCTTATTCTGTTTTTATCCTGGTTTCAACATAATTTCTTATCCACTGTTTTCGTTGGGGGTTCCTACCATGCCTTCGATTACACATATAATCTTATAATGCATTTATTGATTTTATTTACCTTTTTTTCTCCCTTTAATACTACTCTACTTATTTTACTTTTTTTTTACCTTTTTATTTGGGGGTTTTCACCATGCCTCCCTTCCTTTTTTTTTTTTTTTTAAATCAAAGAGGTTTATGATTTTGACATAACATAACACATTTGCGAAGGCAGTGGTAGCATGTGGTTACAGCATACAGTACGCAAAGCGAGGAGTTACAGGACTATATTAGGATAGGCAGAGCTCAATTTTCAAGCATAATGACTCTAATCGCTAGTGGAGTAGACTCGCTAGTCGAACGGATGAAGTACATGTTAGGGTTCACATGAATACTGGGGGGCCCAACAAAATTACAGGGTTATAAATAGGGAGCTGTGCTTTAATGAGTCTCTGCAACACAGAACCCCCATTTGCGCTGTGGGAGAACATACTAAACCACTACAAACATTAAAGGTTGCGCCCAAGAAGGGCAATTTGGAAAGAAATAGAGAGAGAAGGAGAAAAAAAGGGTAAGACTAGGGTAGGTTGGAAGAGAGAAAGAGAGAGGGCTTACCAGGGTCAGTGCATTCCCTGGCATTGGTGGGGGGAGTTCATTGTTGAAGCAAAGATTTAAAGTGGTAGAAGGCTGCTGTCAAATGATTGCGACTGGAGATATTGGAGCCATGGGTGCCAGGTCAGTTCAAAATGTGCGACTCTGTCTTCCAGCCTGGCAGTGATACGTTCATTAATGAATGTCCAATGGAGTCTGCGTTCTACTTCTGCAAAAGGGATAACGTTGGTCTTCCAGGATTTCGCCAGTGTTTGCTTGGCTGCCATGAGACCGTGCACCAGAAACGTATGATGGATATGAGTCATGTTTTCTGGAGGGAGGTTGAGTAACACCACCTTCGGGTCAAACGGCAGCGTTTTACCTATCAGATTAGCCAAGAAGTCCTGTACACGGTGCCAAAAAGCCTGAGCTGTCGGCCAGACCACCAGATGTGCATATAGGACCCCACTTCTCCACAATCTCGGAAGCACTCCCCCATGTGTCCGGTACGAATGCCCGCATACGACTCGGGACAAGGTACCAACGGTAGAGCAATTTGTAGTTGGTCTCCAGTGCGGTCACACTCTGGGAGCGGGATTTAGTCGTTTCCCATATGGATATGGTCAGCTTCAGCAACATGCCTCCCTACTATGTACATGTTTTAAAGATTTCTCAATAAATAAAATTTTAGGTTTGTAACATTCTCTTTGTCTCTTGCTGTTTTAGAGTATTCTAACACAGTGGTACACATTCTTGCTGTTAGCCCCACCCACCTGTCAAATTCAAACACATAAGTTTTCCCACCAGTACTGTGGCTGCACACTCGCTTCATTTTGTGGCTTAAAAAAAGCTGCACGTGATTCTCTAACGCTATTTTCACAACCACTTTAGTGTCACAAGAAATAAAATCTGTTATGTTGATCTTTTTATTCTTAGTAGTTATCATAAAACTTATTCTCCTTTTTATTGTCGATCGTTACTTGAAAGCAAGAGTAACAGCTATTGCATGTGTAGTAACCCTTAAGATCCAGGAATATTCCAATCATATACATAGTTACATACAGTAGTTAGTCAGGTTAAAAAAAGACACATGTCCATTAAGTTTAACCTATAGAGATAAGAGGAGAAAAAAGAAAAACCTAAAACAGAATGCTATGCCCACAGTTACCCACTGTTGATCCAGAGGAAGGCAAAAAAAAAACCATTAGGCTCAATTTGCTCCAACAGGGGGAAAAATTCCTTCCTGATCCCATAAGGCAATCGGATATTCCCTGGATCAACAATCTCTGATGCTTAATATACCTATAAGAACTCAATATCCAGTAATATTCTGTGCATTTAGGAATATTTATTTATTACAGGTATTTATATGGCGCTGACAATTTACGCAGCACATTCATATCAGGCCCTACCCTCAAGGAGCTTACAATCTAAGGTCCCTATTTCACATGCATACATAGAGGGCCAAGTTAGAGAGGAGCTAATTAACCTACTAGCATGTCTTTGGAGTGTGGGAGGAAACCGGAGTGCCCGGAGGAAACCCATGCAAGCACAGGTAGAACATGCACACTCCTTGTAGATACTGATCTGCCAGGATTCCAACCAGGGACCCCCAGTACTGCAAGGCTGTACTCGCCCCCTGGGCTAAAAGTTGCCAGTCAGCCCCTGGCGCTAACCATTATGCCACTCTGCTACATCCTGTTTTTTTATTTTTGAAACAGTTAACTGAGTTAGCTTCTTTCTCTTTTCACTCCCTGCTATTTTCTCCCTCAGTGTTTTTGCCTTGTATAATTTATATCCCTATCTTTAAAGAACTAATTCATTAACAATTGACCTTTTTCCACAAAAATCTAATTGTTCTTTACTACCGCTCTATACCATGAATTGTCATCTATAAATCTTTTGTAAACTGTTAACTCTTCTGGTTTATTATTCAATATGGTTTCTGTCTCCCTTGTAAGCATGAAGGCAATGTTTGGAGTAATTTTGGCTTCCATAGCCACTGCCATTTTTTTGTCTATAGTATTTATCATCATACCAGAATTTTTTTTTTCTCAAGACCAAACTTTAAAGCTTCTAATATGAATTCCTTTTGCAATTCCTGTAGGCTGTTATCTCCCTGTAATAACCATTTTACTGATGTCAGTGCTTCCAAATGGCTTCTAACCTTATATAGGGAGTTAAGATCCGCTGTGATAAGGAAACTCTCTGAATCAAATTGAAGTCTCTAATCTAACTGAATAAAGTGTTTAGTATCTCTCAAAGAAGTGATACTCTGTTGTACGAAGAGTTTGTGAAAGAAGTCAACATATTCACCCAACCAATTGCTAACAGATCCAATCCCATTCACAATGGGTCTTTTCAGTGGTTTCTTCTGGTCTTTATAGATCTTAGGAAGATAATGTATAATAGGAACTCTACACTCTGATAGTATAAGGTATTTTTCCTCTTTTGTTATTCAGAATGCGTACATCTGTATCCCTCCTTACTATATTAACTCATTCTTTTTATATACAAAGACATGGAATCCTTCCATAAGATCTCATAAGTGTCTAGACCAGGGGTCTCAAACTCATTTCACTCTGGGCCACTCGACAATTTGTTTCCTCCGATGGGGCCACTTGCCATTTTCATACTTCATAATAAAATGTTACTATATCCGGTATGGTACTACGGACCCCAATACACATACAATACGGTCCCATTCATATCTGTAAGTTTAGGTCCAATTAGGGATTTGCATCAGGAACTTGCGTTTTCCCGCAGCAGGAATTCCTAATCTGGCGTTTACAATCGGCCGCTGTCACCCATTGAAGTTAATTATCAGGTGACAGCAGCTGCATGTAAACGCCTGCACACCGCATGCAATGGTATGTGATATGATTACATGTGGTTAGAAAGCACTCTCCTTGGATGCACAATTGATGCTTCCAGGGAGAGTGATTTATTCCTAACCAAATGTGATCATATCACATACCACTACATGCGGTGTGCAGGCGTTTACATGCAGCTTTTGTCACCTGATCATTAACTTCAATGGGTGACAGCAGCCACTTGTAAACGCCAGATTAGGGATTCCTGCTGCAGGAAAACACAATTTCCTGGCGCCGGAATCCCTAATTGCACCTAAAGATACAGGTGTGAATGGAGCCTAATACACTCCCCCCCTCCATACACATAAAAAAAACTACCCCAGTACATATAAAATAATACACCACCCCATACACATTAAAAAAAAACTACCCCTGTACTTATAAAATTATACATTACCCCCATATAAAAAAACTACCCCTGTTATATATATACACACACACACACACATACACACACACACCCATATAAAATGAAATAAAAATAAAATACAGAGCCCCCACTCCTGTTTACGTTTTTGCAGGGAGGAGGCTGTGGGGAGGCACGATTGATCCCTGGTGCTCTAGTGGTGATTAGTAAGGTCTGCTGCAGACTTACTAATTACTGCAGTAATACATCCTTTCGACCAAAGCTCAGAACTGAGCTCCAGCTGAAAGGATCTCAGTGCTGGAGCTGACAGGAACAGCTCTGCTGTCTGCATCCGACAGACATGCAGACCATGTAGCTGCTCCCACAAGTCAGGTAGGCGGTCAACGCGTACCTGGCTTGTTAGCTGGCTGCGCGCCACATAGTACTGGTTCGCGGGCCGCAATTGGCCTGCGGGCCGGTACTTTGAGACTGCTGGTGTAGACCAAACAAACAAAGTTCCATTTCTCTTTTATAATCTTTTTCATCTAATATATCTATGGCTATCTATATTGCTTTTCTCTGGGGAGTATACTGCAGATATGGAATTTTCTGTTTCACATCATTTAAAGCTTTTTCACACGTTCGTTCGTTCGAATTTAATGAAAGAGCAATGCTGATTAACGCACCTATAATGTTAACAAGGCATTCGGTAGGCATTTTCAGGGCATTAGGAGGCATTAAGGAGGCGTCATAAACACTTGCATAATGCCCTGCAAGTAGAGGAGTGTTAAAGGGGAAGTGATGTTAAAGGTAAGTGACAGTGCAGGAATATTGTTGGTTTTCTGTGCTGTGTATTGCTGCAATATAGACCCAACTGTCTTTTGACAACATCATGCGTTGGAATACAGTGATCTACATAATTCCTTGTAACTTTGCGGTAAGTAATTTCTATGAATTGTGTTACTTCATTCAGATAAAAAAATAACACGGCGCACTGACAAAATAAAAATGTTTTGAAACTAAAAAAATAAAAATAACACGGCGCTAAAGGTAAACTTCTAGTATAACAAAAATAGATATTATATCATATAGTGAGTGAAAAACAATACATTTGATGAGTATATTGATAGATACAGTATAATATATATATATATATATAATCAATATATGATAGGTGCAAAAATGTGTTCAAATACTAAGGGGTCCATTCACAAAAGGGTGAAGAGTTTGGAGAGTTGAACAATCTAGGACAAAATAGCTGAACTCGAAAGTGAGATGAATTGGAGAATTTCTCCAAATTGGCTTTTTTCGCCTAGATTGTTCACTTCTCCTGTCTTCTCCAAACTCTTCACCCTTTAGTGAATAGACCCATCAATTTAAAGTGAAAAAACTGTAATGAGATCAAAACTTAGTTAAAAAAATATATGTAATAATGAAAAAAAAAATATATATATATACACAAGCAATAATAGCTTGTAAAAGACTTCACAATGTGACAAACAAAATATAGTGTCAGTTGTAGATAGATAATTAATAACAATCTCAAAGTGAAACAACAGATATAAATTGAGAAAATTCAAATAAAACAAAACTTATTGGCAGTGTCTATCTTAGTTCAAACTTTCTAGTGAAAAAACTGTGCTCACATCAAAACTTATCATTAGAAGAAATAGGCCAAGCAATAATAGCTTGTAAGAAACGAATCACAATGTGACAAGCAAAATAATGTGTCAATTATCAGAGTAAAACAAAAAGTATGACTGAAAATGTAGATAAATGTAAATAAATCTTATTGGCGGTGTGAAAAGTTCAATTCCCCAGCTCAATGCGCCACGATATCCTCCGGCAGTAGCTTCAGCGTCTCCGAGCTCCCTCACTGTAGGAGGTAAAGCACAATTTATCGATTTCCCTCCTCCTGATTCTTCAAGTTGTGCACAGACATGGGACTCATGTCCAGCAGGGAATCAGTAACAAGACACTGGCTGGAGAAAGCATGAAGGTCCTTCTTATACCGGCCTCTGAGCGTTTTTTACCGAATCTTGACCTTTTTCACTGCAAATAAATATAATGTACATTTTATACATACTGTATAAAAAGATTACCAATAGGAGCAAGAATCTGAAACCTAATCAAAGTTTTTAGCAAACCAAGAAATGTTGCAGAGTCATATCTGTAAACTGTTCTGTCACGTGATGAGGAATTTGTGGCACCAAGAGTTCTCGACCATACGGTGAGGGGTTCCAGGCTTTGCAGCATTTTGCATGGTGTGAAGCATCCAACCCTGGGTTCATGTTTTCTGGGCAGATAGTTCAGTTGTGCAGGTGTGTATGGGGCGTTTGGTAGGGAGCTAAACAGAGTTCAGGGCTCTACCAGGGAGACAGCCAGAGAGGACCTAAAACCTAAGAGGCCAAAACAAGCCAGGAGGCTGGTATGAAGTATTTGCATTGCTAAGAAATGCTAAAAAAAACCCTGCAAGGGTAACCCCTTTTTTATGCTTGAGCTAATATTCACATGGTATATATAGAAATATTTGACACTTTTGTTCTCCTGCTCCCTGGCTGTCGGGGTTTCCCAGTCCACCGTCAGTATACGCTGGGTGATTCTTGACACACTTCTTTTTTTTTTTTTAAGGAGTCACAGTAGCTGGGCAGACTTGGGTCATACAATTCTGGGTGTTGCTCAACTGCTTGAATTAGCCATGCATCATTTATTTCAGACATATTTCAGGCTAGAAGCTGTCCTCTTTTTTTGGCAAAACGCTAGCTGTGACAGTCACAAAACACTGGCTGTGTGCAGACAGGAAATGGCATCTGCACCGGGTTTGTCCACTCACTCTCTGATTCCCAAGTGGCTCCTGGGACTGCAAAACCTCCTATGCCTCTCCTACCACATCTGTGCAACGATTCTTTATAGAATCACTGACCGAGCGTATAGAAGCACTGACCGAGCGTTTAAGGGACGTTTTAGTAAAGAAAAGACATAAAAAACAGAGCGCCGCCTCCATGTGTAAAACTAATTTATTAAGTAAATAAAACAGGTATAAATACTCACAAGAGTAGAGTTTCAGAACATCTTAATTAGCCACACTGTCAGTCAAGGGAAGTATTCCGCCCTGACTTGAAAACACAGCAACCTCCGGTCACATCAACAGGCTGCTGTGTTATCAAGTCGGGGCGGAATATTTCTGAAACTCTACTCTTGTGAGTATATATACCTGTCTTATTTACTTAATAAATGTGTTTTACACATGGAGGCGGAGCTCTGTTTTTTATGTCTTTTCTGCATGTGATGGGAATCCCTGATCCCTTGGATGAGCAGCCCCTTGAGTGTATGAAGATTTGATACTGTGGGAGTGTTGTCTGTGGCTTCCATTCAAGCGCTGAGTGAGACAAAAAAAAAAATTATTTCGGCGTTTCAGTATACTTCAATGGAGGCATTTGTCCAGAGGTAATGCCTCCAGAACGCGGTATGCACTCTATTTTTTAACACACAGCACAAATGCTAACACCCATGTGTGAACTGCACAGGGCGGATGCTATTGTATTATCCCACATGAGCGTTAAAAGGCGACAGAGAGGCATTAAAAATGCCTGGTTTTAACACGTGTGAAGGAGACCTTAATGGTTTTATCCTCCTGATCTATCTTGCATAAATGTTCCTGTTAGATCATTAGAAGATGCTACATATTCCCTAGAATTTTTGTAAGGGACTAATCAATCTTCCATTTCATCCATCTCCATATTCACTTTACTAATTTTCCTTTGTTTCCTTTTCATTAAACATTTTAACAGCTCCAAACAGCTGTTATTAAAAAAAATGAAACCATTCCTCTGTTGAATACTGGTTATTTAAACACATCATTCAATGGTATATCCTATCTCAGTCTCCTTGGAACTAGATCCTTTGTAAGGTGTTTGACTATTGTGACCACATCCCACCCTAATTTAATTCTCTTTTCCAATTTGTGTTTTCATTTCTTAAAAGTGAAATCAACGTTATCTGTTTTTTTGTGTCCAGTGTGACAAAACACGTCATCCACATTTACATTTCTACCCAGTGGCGTAACAACCGGGGGGGCTGGCCCCGGGCGAAAAGACGAAGGGGGGCGCCGGCCGAAAATGGCACTTTTGGCTAAATGCCGAAAGTGCCATTTTCCTGCCGTTTTGTCCGCACAGCCGTGATTTCTTTTCTCCATGCTGGGCGCTGCTCTTTGTCCCAGCAGGGAGGAGAGAAAGTGACAGCCAGCTGTCACACCTGTTACGGACTAGGGGGGTGTGGATCGCAGCTGCTGAGGCTTCTCAGGCAGGGAACCCTGGTTTCACTCTCAACTCAACGGAGAGTTAGGGTTCATAGCATCACAGCCTCAAATTAAATAATAAATGGATCGATAGGGTTATTCCTTAAATAAGCCTATCAATAAGCTCCAGTGCAGGTTTAGTGAGTACTGAATTAGTAAGGCATAGAAGACACGACAGTATTATTTGGCATTGGTACAGTTCCCCAGTAAGTAGATAGGCAGTGCAATTGGTATTTCAAAGGTATACAGTCCTGATGGCAGAGTGCGCAACTGCACTGATATACTTGCTGTTAGGTGAATGCCGCTGGAGGTAGCTGGGGGTCCTTTGTGGTGTCCGGTTCCGGTGTGTGTGGCTGGAGGGCACAGTCTGGAGGCAATGGAGGGTCCCAGTAGACAGCAGGCGTTCTGGCTCAATATTGGAACGCCATGCTGTCTCGTCTGAGCGTTTAAATAGGGCTATGGTGAGGAGGAGGAGCCGCGGCATGCACTGGTGCACTTCCGCGTTCCACGGAGGAACGCACGCGGCCCCGAAACCGGAAGTGACGGGCGTGCGCTCCACCATGGAACGCAAGCGGCCCAGAGAAGGAGGGGATGGCTGCCGCGTCTCCCGTCCCTGCTAGAGCTGGCGGCGGCGGCCGTTACACCAGCCGAGCGCTGCGGTGCCCTTGGTGCACAGTGAGGGGTGAGGGGGAAGAACATGGAAGTGACCCGGAGCAGAAAGAGAAAAGGGACTGTGCAGGTGGTAGAGCGAGTACTCAAGGGGATACCACGTAAGTGATGAGGAAGGGAATAATAGTCTGCCAGAGACCAGGGAGGATCTTCAGGATCAGACGGACCTTCCGAAAAACCAGACGCAGACCCCTTTCACAATGCCAGAGAAACAGCACATCATATTCCGCACTCACCCTCATCCAGTCAAAACATTGTGACCTTCCCTCATCCAGCTGCAGAAGCGACCTTCAGGGGACAGGCTACATTCAACTGGACATCTTGTCAGACATTGGTCTGGTGAGCTGCCCCTAGATACACACTACAGTGGAGCTCTCTTAGAGGACCTGCACATCCTTTCACTTTTGGGTGTTTTGGGACACTTTATATACTAGATATACTTAGCCTTGTGGATTACAAATACCTACCCTTGAAGATGAAGATGGATATGAAAGCTGGGATATGCTCCTGGCCCTAATTAGAACTAAAAAGCTACTTGGATGAGAAAATCTTAAACATTGCTGAAGTCCAGTTGAATGTGACTAACTACTACTAGCTTACTTTTAACCAAATTTAAAAACAAAAAGCAACTCCCAAATACAGCAGAAAACCTTTATCACATCAAAAAAATTACTAATGCAAAATTGATGAGCATGTGAGCTGCCGTAGACTTTTTCGGCATTAGACATGTGCACCAGCAAAACATTTGTTTAGTTTTCATTCGGATTTTGCGTTATTTTGTTTTCGTTTGCAGTAGTCTGTACGAAGTTTCATTTGTTGGATGAAATTTTGTTGCAGCAAAGTGACAGAGAACATTTTTATTTACTTTTTTTACAGTCTGCGGAAGAGGAAAAAAATGTTCCCCCTTGACATTCCTACCAGACCCTTGATCCAAGCACTTAATACTGCGCCTTAATACTTTTCATATGACAGCTCGGCTCACAGACCCGAATGCTATGTGGTATTTGACAGCTGAGAATGTCAAATACCACATAGCATTCGGGTCTGTTTACTTTCTGGCAGAAATGTTAATTGCAGTGAGTTTTCGTCGGGTTCTGACGGTCGTCAGGACTTTTTTTATTTCGGCGGGTCGTTGTGCAGCATGCATCGTGATTGACGCTGGATTACATCGATGGAGCCGGTTTTATGTTTTAAAAATCAGGGTTGTGGGGAAGAGGCCCTTGTCCCCATCGGCATGTGGACACCCTCCCAATGCCGAGAGCCCGTGGCCTGATAAGGTGCAGGGAGGGGTGGGGGCGCTCGATCGTCCCCCCCTTTCCTGCCCTGCTGGGCCTGTAAGGGTCTGGTAGGAATGTTAGGGGGGACCCCTTGTTTTTTCCCCATTTTTGGGGGCTGGGGTTCCCCCTTAAAATTCCTACCAGACCTAAAGGGCCTGGTATGGATTTTGGGGGAACCCCTCACACTTTTTTGTTTTAACTTGGGGGGGGTCCCTCCTAACATTCCTACCAGATATAAAGGGTCTGGTATGAATTGGGGGGAACCTCATGCTTTTTTTTTCCTCTTTTGCAGACTGGAAAAAAAAACACAATTTCTCTAATGTCACTTTGCTGCAACGTAAATTCGTCCACAAACTAAATTTCGTACAGACTACCGCTAACAAATTTCGGAATCGGAAATTCAGATTCGTTTGCATTCGTTATTTCTGTAATTCGGAATTCGGATACATCCGAATCTCAGAATTTCCGAAAATTGCGTCCCAATTTCGATTCGGAACAAAACGAATCGCACATATCTATTCGTCATCTAGAGCAGTGGTTCTCAACTCATGGGTCGCGACCCATAAGTGGGTCGCGAGGCCTTCTGCAGTGGGTCGCGGCGCCCTTCCTGCATGGAGCAGCCCATCTTCAGTAGAGAGACACAGAGGGGGGGATTTTCTGTCAGTCTAAGGGAACTCCGTGTTGCGAATCTATCCCCTATTTCCCGCCCCCCCCTTCCTGCATGGAGCAGCCCATCTTCAGTAGAGAGACACAGAGGGGGGGATTTTCTGTCAGTCTAAGGGAACTCCGTGTTGCGTATCTACCCCCTAATTTGTATTGCCATTCATTTGAACGGCACCCCAAACGCATCTCCTGTCCACAGTTTGATTGCCCGCATCGGAACGTGCGGTACCGCAATGCCGTGCGTTCCAATGTGGTTGCGACTTGGGTCGCGACTTAATGACCAAGGACAAATGTGGGTCCTGAGGTTACACGGGTTGAGAACCACTGATCTAGAGGGTATAGATTGCGGAAGGACTTATAGCTGTATATGGTTTTAGCAATCTACCTTGTCTGTGTATATGGTGGGAACCATTTTGCCTCATGAATAAAGACTGTTATTAAATGCATGGGACAGGTTTTTCTTTGTTTGCTTGCTTGTTATATATACTGTATTTGGTTGACATTCCTTCAGAAAGCTGCTTGTGGTCCACAAAGACTTTAGATTGCAGTCTCAAATCTATGCATTTTTTTGGTTGCATTTAAGACATTGCATTAACTACCTCCCGGCCAGCCGCTGTGTATACACGGCCTGCCGGGAGCTTCTTGGATGTAACTGGGCGTGTATACACGTCCTGTTACATCCGCGCGGCGCGCGCGAGCGGGAAATCCCCGCTATTTGAAAAGAGGCAGCGATGCCCGTTAATATACAAGCGATCCGCCGGCTATAGAGCCGGCGGATCGCTTGTATGAAGCCCCGAGACGTGCGCCCCCCCCCTCCGCGGCTCCCCCCCTCCCGCTGTCAAGCTGGTCCCGGGCTCCGGTGTGAGCCCGGGACCAGCATAGTGCCTCTGTCACAGGGGATCAGAGGGAGCTCGGTACACGAGCTCCCTCCGGTCCCCTCTCCGCTGTCAGAATGCGGAAGTGTTGTATATTACATCACTTCCGCATTCTTGTGTCACTCTCCAGCTTCAGATGCTGGAGAGAAGCTGATGAAGCAGATCTCTGCTTCATCAGCTTCTTCAGGGGGGTCCTAGGTGACATTAGGGGTCTTGGAGACCCCCTGATGTCTCCATAAAGAGGACCTGTCACCTCTTTTGCTATCACATAAGGGGGTTTCTCAGCCCCCTCTGTGATGGCAATAAAGTTAAGTAAAAAAAAAAAAATAGTACAAAAATTTAAAGTTTCCCCCCCAATTTTTTTAAAGTTACACAAAAAAGAATAAAAAAAAACAATTTTTTTTTTAAAGTCCCCACCCCTACATACACGCATGTAAACATGCGTCAGGTGCGCATACCTGCGAAAACGACGATTGCACCCATTACGCCGCACATGTTACATATCGCCGCGAACGTCGGAATGAGAGCAATAGTTCTAGGGCCATCAATCACTGATAACACTAAACTGATGAGCGGTAAAAGCTTTTAAAGCGTCGCCTATGGCCAATTTTGGGTATGCTAGTTTTTTGCGATTTTGCGAGTGCGCGCGTCTTTTATATTTTACCAAAAAAGTGGGTAATATTAGTTGTTTTATAGCATAATGTAAAAAAAAACTTTTTTTTCTCAAACTTTTCAGTAATTTCTCCTGAATATAGTAAAAAATAAAACCCGCAGTGGTGATTAAATACCACCAAAATAAAGCTCTATCTGTCCCCAAAAAATGGTATAAAATTAATTTCAGTACAGCGTTGCGTGACGGAATAAATGTCAGTCAAAGTACTGCAGCGCTGAACACTGAAAAATGGCCTGGCCATTAAGGGGGTCTAAACACCTGGTCTTCAAGCAGTTAAAGACATCTCTAATGCATATGGGCTCCAGCAGACTTTACCAGCAGACATTACTTGGTGTGGGAAGCACATGATCGGACATGCTGGAAAAACATGTCTGATCACTTTTATTTCCCCTAGATAGGTCAAGTGCTGGAAGTGTCTGCTGCTCACTCCCACGCCCATCCCTATAGAGAGAGTTCCTGAATGTCCACTTCTGATGTATATGGGAGTCTTAAGGTGCCCATTCAGCATTGCGGTCATCGGAAGCCCGCCCCTCAGGGGGGCGGGCTTGCGATGATCGAGAGTGCGATCTGCCTGTCCAAGATAGGCAGATCGTACGTTTTTTTAATCCCTGTACAACCATCGCAAGACTAAAGTCTTGCGATGGTTGTAGAGTGTATGGCCACCTTTACAGAAAACCTGTTTTAAGCAAGAATAGGGGCTGCCTTTGGAAAATGTTAGTTGCCTAGCTGATATGGTGCATCAATTACTTTAATACTCAATGATCACTGATCTTTCATAAATTTGTGTTGCATTAATGCTTGTTAAAATGCTGGGTCCTACTGTGCATTACCGACCGTAGCACATGGCAACCAGTGCACTGTTTGAATTAAACCCTCACTCACTGTTGTATTAGCAGGCAATGTACTTAAACTGCAATGCACCCCAATGGCCATTCAGCGTGCAGCGGTATGCTGCATTATAAAAAAGTAATGTCCGATTTTTTTTTTTATGTTTTTCTATTACATTTATTAAAATTATTTTTATAAAAAAATTTTAATGGGGGCCTGTGTCTGGTCATTGAAGATCTGATACATCTCCCTCATGCAGCTGTGCAGCAGGAGTTCACTTCTACAAGTAGTATTCAAGCAGGTAGAAATAGATCACTATAGCAGACCCAATGAGACCCAATGAGATGTTGGTGGGCTGTTTGTTGGCTGACAAGGCTCTATAGTAAAGGCTTATTAGAAACTTGTTCAGCTACCTGGTAGATTCACTTTAAACAGCTTATACAGGTTTTCTTTTCAACACAGTTCACATTTTGTATTTTGTTAATGCATACATTGTCTTTTCAGAAATTCCATAGCTGAATTCTTTAGCGACCCACCCATATACTCACAATAAACCTTAATAAAAATAAACCTATAACAAAATCAACAATCAAGCATTCCTACCACCTGTCTCTCATTTGGAACCTAATCCCTCTGCTACTCTTTCCTCCTCAATTGTACCTCCTTTTGGTCGGATGTACAGATATCTATAAAAAGGTTCTATTTAACTACCAAAAGTGTTATTCTGCAGTAAAACCTTAATTTTATCTCTTAATTATCTTGTTTTGCAAAATCCAAAAGGGAATGTAATGGAAAAGTAATGGTGGGGAAAAAAACGATTCTGGATTTGAACAATCATTTTTTAAATATTCAGCAAAGACTTAGCACCACTTTCTTGTTGTATGGACCTTTACAACGTCCAGCATCAAATTAAAAAAAGCCCTGTTACCAGTTTCAGCAGTGATATTTGTGACAGATTCAGGTATTTCTTAATTGCACTAATTTAAGAATGTGTTACTATGGCTGCAACAGATTTTAAAAGAATAACAGCCAGTAAGAGAGATTCCCCAGCTGTCAGCTGAATAGAAACAAAGGGATCGGCAGTCATCCTGATGTCAGCCCGCGCCCCCAGCCCCTTTGTTTACATTTAGCTCTGGATCTTCTAGCCAGCAATTAAATGGGGCCATGGATGAGTCACTAGTTGCTAAGATGTAGTCAACTGCCCAGTGGCTGAGTGGACGGGGTCTGATGGGTAAGCTGGGGAACTAGTTCCCCATCAGGTTCACCTACCTTGTAACTGACAGCAGGCAGATGATGGATTCCATAGCCAATAGTCCACCTGCTACTGGCTATGGAATCTGCCCACTGCTTTCTGACAATTAGCAGAGCAGTAGAGCGGACCTGATGGGAAACTAGACCATCAGCCATCAGTTTCCACCTGTATTGTCAGCATCACTGGTTGTTAAGGACACAGTTGGCTGTACCCTGATGGGAAACTTTGAGAGCCTAGTTCCCCATCAGGTCCACTCTGCTACTGATTGACAGCAGGCAGTGGGCAGATTTCATAGCCAATCGCTAGCAGCTATGGAATCAACCTAGTTCCTGCTTTCACTTAGTAGCAGAGCAGACCTGATGGGGCACTAGGCTTTCAGAGTTCCCCATCAGGCTCTGCCAACCCACAGTCTTTGCCTGCTGCGCCTGCCTGTGTGACAGGTGCAGTGGCTGAGCAGGGAGCACAGTGACGCTGAGCCTGTGATTTGATCAGACTCAGCATTACTGATCTGCACTGAAGAAGGAATGCCTGGTATAGACACTCCAGTCTCAGTGCGCCTTTACTCCACAAATGGCTCTACTTGCGTCAAATTAAAAATAGGTACATGAATCCAGGGCAAGCACCGACATTTGTGGTGTGGATGCATGCAGAGCCCTATGTGCCACAAGGCCATGGAGGCCCGGCCTCGGGGCGGCAGGGAATAGAGGGGGGCAGCAGTGTGGAATCCCCCGATACCCGGGACATGCAGCTCTGGGCGCCGGGTGGTAAGTTGTTCTCTACATTTAACCCTACTTTGGGGAAGCAGGGCTAAATGTAGAGCGGGGAAACTTGTTTGTTTACAAGTGATCTCGGCGATGTCGCCGAGATCATTTGTAATAAGACTGCAACCTGTCCAGGGCCGGATTTACTGTCTCTGCTGCCCCAAGGCCAGGTTTCCCCAATACGCCCCCCTACCCGCCAACCCCCGCCAATGGAGAATGGCAGACCTGCAGGCTGCATATAAGTGATCTCGGTGATATCACCAAGATCACTTGTACAAAACAAGCAGCGGCTTCCCCGCTATACATTTAGCTTTGCTTACCCAAATCAGGGCTAAATGTAGAAAATAACTACCCCCTGGCACGCTAAACTGCATGTCCCGGGTGTCTTGAGATAGGCATTCCACACCCCTGTTGCCCCTCTACTCCCTGCTCTGCTGCCCCAAGTTCGGGCTTTGGTTAGCCTTGTGGGAAATCTGGCCCCCTGAGCCTGTCCCTCCTCCCCCCGGCTTGTTATCCCCTGTGTGATAGCAGTAAAGTTAAGTACAAACAAAATTTGAGTAAAAAAATTAATAAATAAAAAAAAAAAAGAAGCAAAAAAATAATAAGAAAAAACAATTAAATGAAAAAAATGAAAAGTAGATTAAAAAGTAAAAAATAATAAGAACAAACTAGTGTCAAAAACAGTGTCATAGATACTCTTTATGAATCCCACTGATTGTGGTGGAAGGTTTCTCTCTTTCTCATCTCAGAAAGTTGGGAGGTAAGATAGAGGATAAGACCAAAAAAAACATATTTGGCAAATGAGTCATATTATAAAACCGATCTCTGACTAAAGATTTACAGAGCAGATGATGAATAACATAGCAAACTAGAAACCGGTTTTACAGGTCTGTGACAGGTGTTAGGGGTCTGCCTGCCATTCTTTGATTCTTGGTAACTTCTTAGCTAATCATTCACCAGTCCTTTTACAAGTGATCTGTTTGTTCGGATTACACATGAGCCGGCCCGTACAGATCCGTGCGGCATGCATGGCCGTATCGGTCCGCTCCCAGGAAAGACAGGTGCTGTGTGTGATTGTACGCAGCATGTTCTTCTCTATGTGAGTACGCGTCCGTAGGCCACTGTACGCTCACCCGAACTGCACATCCATGCGGGTGTCTGTGCTCGGACGCAGACAGGATCCATCCATGGATGTGCAGCTCCGGTGAGCGTACGGCCGCGGACTCCCATAGAGAAGGACAGCCTGCTGCGTACAATCACACACAGCACCTGTCCTTCCTGGGAGCGGCCCGATATGGCCATGTACGCCGTACGGATCTGTACGGGCCGGCTCTTAGCAGTGTGAATGAGGCCTTAAACTGAACCTGTCAATTTTTTCAAAGGATTTAAAGTGAACCTGTATTCTGCCCATTCAATACTTAGCTACAGGTTCACTTTAAGTTAATGTATAGCCAAACATTTTTTTTCTTTTACATTAGAGTAGGGAAAGGCTAAAATCCCTATAAGGTTTTTTTTTTGCCTGTGGGAGATTTCCATTTAGACAAGAAAGCCCGCAAATAATGTTGTTTTTTTCTTTTTTTTTTTTTACGTTTCGTTTTGTATCGGATGTTTTGTTATTTCTTTTTTCGGAATTTGGGTCTGAAAGTCAATTCGTTTCAACATTCGGATGAGTCCAAATTTTGTTAATTTCAGATGGGTTGATGATCATTACCAACATAAATTTGTTGTGCAAAAGTGACATTACATGTTTATTTTGTTTTCTTTTTAATTTCTGACACTACAAGAAAAAATAAAAAACAGCTTGCCCCCCCCAATTCACACCAGACCCTTTAGGGCTGGCAGGAATGTTTTGGGGACCCCTGATGTACTTGGTGTTCGGGTTCCCCCTTAGAATTCCTACCAGAGCTAAAAAAATACGCTGTTTTTTGAAAGTTATTATTATTTCTGTGAACAGTTAAACACTTTAATGTATTCTGTGGCAGCTGTCAGATTCTTTACATTTGGATGAAGTGGCCTCAAAGAAGCAGAAGCTGTTACAGAATAACACGGATCTCTCAGCTTCTTTCATTATTTATATTTTGTAACAATATTATGTTACTTTGTTTTCATTGTCAATGTCAGCTCTTCCACTGGTTATGTTTCGTTTCCGAATGAAATTCTGATGTATCCGAATTTTGATATTAAACATTCTGATTCATTCAGATGCGTTATTTCTGTCATTCACAAATTCAGATGCATCTGAATGTCCTTATTTACAGAAATTCGTACAAATTTCAATTCGGAAATAAATTAATTACATGTCTATTACCCTTCACTTCCGGTCCTGGAAGATTTCTCTCCAAATTGAGGGTAATTCCCATCTTAGTGAATTGCCACTGGACCATTTGTCTCCATTGGATGATTTTCCTTCACTTCTTGTGTTGGTGACAGCTGTGAAAGTTGGGATTTCGCATCCCTTTACGTCTTGTTGACTATAATAACTAGAACAAAGAAAGCGGTGAATCACTCCAATGGGGACTCAAAGAGCAATATAAACCTGACAGAGGATCTAGCCCTTCCCTACTCTATCCAAAAAAGCTTTACATACACTTAAGGGTTTACTGTTTTAAATATCACACAATTTTAACTTAACTGAATCTAATTAGGAAAATGTGTGAACCTTGTGTAAAAACATAGACCTGTTTTAAAAAAATAAAATGTACAGGTCAAAGTAAAGGTACAGTACAGGACACAGGCAGTTCATAGATGATTGGGTAATATGCTGGTATCATCAGATGATTGGACACTGGCCAGAGCTGTGACCTCATATAACCCCTCCCATTCCAGGAAATCCTCTGTTTTTGTCAGTGTCCTTAGGTGATGGACATGTTTCTTTTTCTCTCATGAGAGAATCATGTTAACTTTGATGTCTTTAAAGGTGAACTATAGGATTAAGGCTTTTCCCCATAGTTCTCCTAAGGGTAACGGGAGGACACAAACTAGCGTCCTCCCGTCACCCTAGGCTCAGTATATTGCGAGCTGTAGCTCGCGGTATACTGACACACCGCAGCTGAAGCGAATCCCGACAATTATGCCGGGATCTGCCCAGCTGCGTTGCTGACAGCTGGCTCTGCCTATCTAGGGGCAGAGCCAGCTGTACCCGCCCCTCCCCCGTCCGTTCCGCCAGTCAGCACTGGTGGATCGGAGCGGGGAGGGGGGAATCCAGCTCCTCCCCTGTCACGGCAGAGAGTCATGACAGGATCGAGAAGTGAGCGAACGCCGGTATGTGTTCGCTCACCTCCCAATCTACTGAGCCGACCTTTGACAGTCTCATTGTCACAGGTCGGCTAGAACTATGAGGTGAGTGAAAAGCACTCAGCCATCTTACTCAGCTTTGTGGGACCTGCTGGTCTGGGCATGCCGGTGGCCATCTTGGAAGGGGGCATGGGCTCTGATCACGTGCTGGAGCAGGGGGCGCATGCTTTTTGGAATCCATTGCCATCGGTGATCAGAGTGAATTTTTTAGACCACTGTGACCACTACAGGGACCATTGTTTAACCCTTGTTGCAGGCAGGCCCGGATTCCCCACAAGGCCACTGGATTCCCCACAAGACATCAATGCTGTCTGTGTTTTGCTTTGGGAATTGCTAACTTTCATTGCCGGTCTACCCTTTGGCCTGTTTACGGCTCCGCTGGTTTTTACCAGCATTTTGGCTCCAATCCTTGCCCCACTCTGTTGGCTGGGTTTTCACATTTTGACTTATCTGATCGACCTTCCGCTGAGGGTTTGGTGCGAACAGACCCTACAGGAGGATGTCCCCAGGACTATTCAGAAGTTTTTACTGTCTGATTGGGTCTTAAACCTCTGGAAGTCTTTTGTGGAAACAAACCAGTAGAGTTCCTGGTGTCCCTTCTGGACACGGTCCATGGCAGGATTTTTCTTTCCCAGGAAACATTTTCTGACTCTGCAGTCCTAGGGGGGCCTTCAGTCCAAGGATTGATCCTTGGTTAGACTTGCGATAAGGATCTTGGAACTGATGGTTGCCTCCTTTAGAGAGGCAATTCCCTACACTCAGTTCCATTCCAGGCTGCTACAACTGAGCATGCTGGCAGCGTGGGACAAGCAAACTCCTTCTCTAGATCACCCCATGTGTCTGTCAGCTGAGGCAAGGATCTCACTATCAAGGTGGATTTTTAATCCGGGGGAAGGGGGGGATCTGGGAAATCTTTCTCGGGATGTTGGCGGTCCAAGGGAGCTACTCACCGAGTCAATCCAGGCAGTCGAGCAATGTTTGGGAGTTAAAAGCAATTTGCCTCTCCCTTTATTGGTCGGGTCACCTACAGGACCTACTGGATAGTGTTCAGTCCAACAATGCCATGGCTATGGCATGCATCAACCACCAAAGTGGAACCAGAAGCCTCACTGTGCATTAGACATGTGCGATTCGTTTCGTTCCGAATCGAAATTCGGACGAATTTTCGGAAATTCGGACATTCGGATGTATCCGAATTCCGAATTACAGACATAACGAATGCAAACGAATCCGAATTTCCATTTCCGAAATTCGGTAGCGGTAGTTCGAATTTTCGTTTCGTATTCTGTTCTTATTCGTTTCTTATTCGTTTCATTCGTTGGAGCAAAGTGACATTAGAGGAGAAAAATATTTTTTCCCCCTCGAATGTCATGAACGAACGAAACGAATAAGAAACGAATAAGAAACGAATAAGAAACGAATAAGAAACGAATAAGAACAGAAAACGAATAAGAACGTTCAACCTAACGCTACCGAATTTCGTCCGAATCCGAATTCCGAATCCGAATTGAATTTCACACCCGAATCCCGAAAAACGAAATAACACAAATCGAATTTTTTGGCAGTGCACATGTCTACTGTGCATCAGGAAGCAGATCTGATCCTGTCTTGGGTAGAAAGTCACAATTAAACGTACTATGTAACTATGTAACTATCTCAATCCCAAAAACCTTCAAACCCTCAGGATTAGATTTGGAGCCTCCAGAAAATGTCGTGGGATCGAATGATCATCAGCTTTTTTCCGGATTTCCAGCCTTATGTATCTTGCACATCCCAAGAGTACACAATTGGCAGTTGGATTGCCACAGTCAACAGAGCTTAGACTTGGGAGATTGGTCTCTATTTTTTTAGGAGATCTGCTGCTGTTGTGGGATGCCAGTTATAGGTCTCTTGATGTTCAAACTGGGCATCAAGCGGGACAAGTTTGTATCCTGGGCCAGGTAACCAAGAGCATTTGCAATGGATGTGCTCCTAGGTCCGTGGGATCATTTGTTTGTGCTTTATGCCCTCTCCTTTAGAAGATTCTTCCATGTCTTGTTCACAGAATTGAATTGGAAGGCATTCCAGTGATCCTTGTCGCTCCAAACTTGCGCAGAAGAGGGTGGTAGATGGACACCCTCACGATGCTTGCGGGCTCTCCATGGCCGCTTCCAGACTGACTTGTTTCCATGGTTTAATCTTGCTTCTCAGTTGCTAGCTTGACAGCTTGACTTTTGAAGCCTAGATCCTGAGGGATTGAGGTCTGTTGGATTCTGTTATCCCCACCCTCTTGCAGGCCAGGAAGTGTACTATTGTTGCGGGAATGCTTATTAGTTTAGTGTGAAATGCAACAGTTTCATCTTCTGACTTACTCTGTGGGACGAGTTTTAGCCTTTCTCCAATCTTGACTGGAGAAACAGTTAGCCCTGAGTACGCTCAAGACATATATTAATGTTATACATTCTTTTCCGTTGGGCCTTGGCCACATATTCCTTGGTAAAGGCTTATGTTCAAGGGGTCACTCACTTGGCTGCTCGTAGATGCCCTCCACTATTGCTGTGGGACCTCAACCATATGTTCAAGGCTGTTTCATTGTCGCCATCACCTCTGCTAAGAGCTGGCTGCTCTTTTGTGCCAGGCCCTGTTCCTTGCTCTTCACAAACCAAACAAATGTAAGCCCTCAAACTGTTGGCGCTATATACACTGAGTGGCCAGATTATTATGACCACCTGACGTTTGTAGGCAAATTAGCTATAATTAGCTATAATTTTGCGCTGAAGTTGCTAGAGGGCCAGACCATTATAAATAGGGAAGCAGGTTGTTTACCACGACAGTAGAAGTGATTTTTTTTTTGAAGATATGGGTAAACAACGCGATTTAACAGCCTTTGAACGTGGGATGATTGTTGACGCTTGTGCCATGGAGCGAGTACCAGCAAAACAGCAGAATTCGTTAAATGTTCAAGAGCAGCTGTTGTTAAAGTGTTTAATGACTGGACTGTCAGCCGAAAATCTGGGACTGAATGTGCGAATTGTGGCCGTCAGCGACTAGTCAATGTTAGGTCAGAACGGAGAGTGGCAAAACTGGTACAAGACAACAGAAGGGCAACAGTGCAGTGTCAGATTCCTCACATTACCTTTCAACATCTCATGGAGTCACAAGGCGGCCCAACGAAGTCATCTCGTTGAGTCATCTCGTGACCCAACAAAGTACTGATGGGGTGGTCATAATAATCTGGCCACTCAGTGTAAATCCTGTATTATAATAATAATAATAATAAGTATTTTTATTATCGTCCAC
>NW_017308600.1:40846-50154 GCF_000935625.1 Nanorana parkeri | reverse complement strand
AATTAGCTATAATTTTGCGCTGAAGTTGCTAGAGGGCCAGACCATTATAAATAGGGAAGCAGGTTGTTTACCACGACAGTAGAAGTGATTTTTTTTTTGAAGATATGGGTAAACAACGCGATTTAACAGCCTTTGAACGTGGGATGATTGTTGACGCTTGTGCCATGGAGCGAGTACCAGCAAAACAGCAGAATTCGTTAAATGGTCAAGAGCAGCTTTTGTTAAAGTGTTTAATGACTGGACTGTCAGCCGAAAATCTGGGACTGAATGTGCGAATTGTGGCCGTCAGCGACTAGTCAATGTTAGGTCAGAACGGAGAGTGGCAAAACTGGTACAAGACAACAGAAGGGCAACAGTGCAGTGTCAGATTCCTCACATTACCTTTCAACATCTCATGGAGTCACAAGGCGGCCCAACGAAGTCATCTCGTTGAGTCATCTCGTGACCCAACAAAGTACTGATGGGGTGGTCATAATAATCTGGCCACTCAGTGTAAATCCTGTATTATAATAATAATAATAATAAGTATTTTTATTATCGTCCACCTAAGGTGGTGTCCTCCTTCCATCTAAATGAAGATATTGTTTTGCCTTATTTTTTGTCCTACTTTGAAATATCCAGTTCCAGTTCCAGACCACAAGGGCGTGACTTCACCTGATCTTATCTCAGCCTCAATGCACTGATTACTGTTGACTGGACATACCTGCTATAAGCTATAGACCAGTTGTAGGTAACTTCGGCACCCCAGCTATTGTAAAACTGCAAAACCCACCATGCCCCTGCATCTAGGAGTCATGATTGTGGCAGTAAGATTCTTGCAATGACTCATGGGAGTTGTAGTTCTACAACAGCTTCTGCGCTGGGGTTGCCTACTCCTGTTAAGCAGCCACAGACTTTTCCCTCTTGTAAGATCACAAAGGTACTTTTCATGCCGAAGTTGCCTACAACTGGTCTATAGCTTATAGCAGGTATGTCCAGTCAACAGTAATCAGTGCATTGAGGCTGAGATAAGATCAGGTGAAGTCACGCCCTTGTGGTCTGGAACTGGAACCCAAACCAGTAAAGCACAGCAGAAAGAGCACTAATAGTGCATTAAAGCAGCAAATATTTATTTAATAAAAACAAGTATACACTCACAAGGATAAGCAGAAAAGAGAGAGTCCCTCACCCTGGAAATACTTCTGCCGGTGCCTGCCGTGGTCTGTGATCAGGGACGCTGTCTGATGGTGCATGGGCCTCATGTGTGCTGGAACTCCACAATCCTGTGTGCCTGGATGGAAAGGTGATTAGGGGGAGGCGCGCTTTGAGAATTCTATTCAAAACCTGATAAAAGCAGGCATCCCAACCTGAAAAAAGTAATTTCAGTGAGGGGAAGAGCACTCCCCCTGAATTGATGGCAGATAGCAAAGAAGCTATTGCTTCCCTTGCGATCTGCTGTCTTTTTTTTAGTATTCTGACACCTGCTGCCGTCAGAATAAAAAACAAAACCACAGCATAGGAATGAATAACTAGCCAATAGCAAGCTGGCTATTGCACCCGCCCTCTGCTGCTGTCAATCAGCAGAGGAGGACCTGATGGAGAACTTTGCTGATTGACAGCAGCAGCCGGCGGGTGCAATAGCTAGTCTGCTATTGGCTATTGCAAATTGAAATAGCTAATAGCAATCTAGCTATTCCTTCCTATGCTGGGTTTTTTTTCTCTGACTCACGGCGGCTGGTGGCCCCGATGTAAAAAAAAAAAGATAGCAGGGAAAGGTTTACTCTACAGCAGAGTAAACATTTCCGGGAGAAAATCTTATAGTGGGAGACTCCCGGAACGTCCGGGAGAGTTGAGATGTCTGTAAAGGGGTCTGTAGTGAAAAATGCACTTAAGTTTCATTTAGTACCCCAAAACACAATAAAATTTGTTTAATACAATATAAAGGATGAGGTTACAACGAGTAAACAGATACCCAGCATGCCCAGGTTAAAAATTTGGTGCGTCTGTGAAACAGCAACAAAATTCAGTACCCCAAAAAGTCCATAGACAATGCGTTAAAACCTCCTAAAGGTCATCAGTTTAGATATACGCATAAATATTGGCCATAGAATTATTGCTCTCACTCTGGCATGCGCGGCGATACCCAACATGTGTAGCTCGATCCTCTTAAAAGCCCCCCATGTGATAGCAGATTGGTGGTGACTCTTTAAGGTGATACTGGGGGACCAAAGACCCCTAGTGTCACCTTTACACATTAAATAAGCTATTGAAGTGCACATCACACTTCAATAGCTTATTGCTGGGCTTCAGGAGCCCAGCAATGACAGCTATGGGACCGGACGTGATGCAATACGCGTCGCTCCCGGTCCCATAGAATGGGAATGAGTTCACCGATCTCCTCCCCAGCTTCCCACCGACACCCAAGATGCTGGTCCCGGGCCCATAGGAGGTTTACCGGCCCAGACAAGCGATCTGGTGACAGCTGGGTCGTCAGAATCACTTCTATGGTAAATCCGACAGTCAAATTGAACTGTACTGATGTGATTCTGATTGATTGGCAGCAGTACCTGTTCCTTGTGTAATGTCACCTGTGGAATAAGATAAATAAAATCTTTCATTGTAACACAAATATCTGTCTTTTCCTATAAATTTTTTGTCTAATTTTCCAAGTTTTTACCAATAAAATCAAGATAAAAGGTGAAAATAATCCTCTGCTAGCGGAGGACCAGAAATTGTTGCTAGAGTTATGAACAGCAAAATATAGCATAGGGAGGAAGTATTGAACTCAGCATTGTGGCAGGCAGGACCGAGCTGAGAGGTAGGCAGAAGATGAGGCCACCTTTAGCACTTCAGCCTGAAAGGGCAAAATTACCTTATTTACCTGTTTTGGTACCCACATAGTTAATGTTTGAACATGAGAAAATTGTGTTTCAACAGAAACTAGTTTTAGTTGTTTCTAAAATGAGAAGTCTGCATTCTTCAGTAAATTAAATCTTATCTTTGTGTGAAACATAAGACCTTGAAGCTTTTCAGCTAATTTCCTTCTTTGTAGCTGTTCTATGGTCCATATTATTATAATTAGTTTTGGATACGTGTATGTCTTTCTATTGGTTTATGCTCCGCCATCTACCCTTTCACTGTCCATATCATCTTTTGTTTTAACAATAAACCTTTGAATATAGAGTGGATACACAATTTTTGGTGTGACTCTATATTCCCAAGTGCTTGTCTGAGGCTGGTAGCACGATCGAATCCTGGGGAACTCTAAAATTGGAACCCTAACAACTTTGTGTCAGAAATGGGCTCTCCAAGGCCGGGTGAGTAGCTTTTATTCATTTTTTCTCTCATAGTTACATAGTTACATAGTTAGTCAGGTTGAAAAAAGACACAAGTCCATCGAGTCCAACCTATAGAGAAAAAAAAAGAAAAGCCTAAACAGAACACTATGCCCACAATTACCCACTGTTGATCCAGAGGAAGGCAAAAAAACCCTATAAAGCATGGTTCAATTTGCTCCAACAGGGGAAAAAAATCCTTCCTGATCCCATAAGGCAATCGGATATTCCCTGGATCAACAATCTCTGATGCTTAATATACCTCTAAGAACTCAATATCCAGTAATATTCTGTGCATTTAGGAATACATCCAGATGTTTTTTAAAACAATTAACCGAGCTAGCTAGAACAAGCTCCTGGGGTAGTCTGTTCCACATTTTCACAGCTCTAACTGTGAAGAATCCTTTCTGTATGCAAAGGTTAAACCTATTTTCCTCCAGACGCAAAGAGTGCCCCCTTGTCCTTTGCAGTGACCTTAACGTGAATAATTTGGCACCAAGTTCTTTATATGGACCATTTATGCATTTATACATGGTGATCATGTTCCCCCTTAATCGCCTCTTCTCCGGAGAGAACAAATTCAGGTCAGCTAATCGTTCCTCATAGCTGAGCTTCTTAATGCCTCTTACGAGTTTGGTTGCCCTTCGCTGCATTCTCCAGTTCCACAACATCCTTTTTGTGAACTGGTGCCCAAAACTGAACTGCATACTCCAGATGAGGTCTTACTAATGCTTTGTACAGGGGCAGGATTATTTCTCTATCTCTGGAGTCTAGACCCCGTATAATACAAGAAAGTATTTTGCTTGCTTTAGAAACTGCAGCTTGACATGGATGCTATTATTGTCTGATTGTATCTCCAGACTAAGATTGTCATCTTAGTCTGGAGATACATGGAGAGAATTTACAGATGCTTTGGGAGCGTCACAGATGCTATGGAAGCGTCAATTCACAGACGCTATTGGAACGTCAATTTACAGATGTTAAGGGAGCGTCAATTTACAGATGCTGTTGCAGCGTCACTGAAAATACACAGCTAGCTCTCTCTTGTGCTATGGTAGCAAGGAGGAATATATATTTTTGGTAGGACAGTTGGTTATATTATCCATCATTCTGCTAGTCTTCAATTTTTGCTGCATGTGCTTTGCTTGTCTGTTAGTTGTTATCCAATCTGACTGTTCACTGTCGGTGTTTAATGTTTGTTGTCTAAAAGTTTTTGGAAGTGCATTGTGGAGGTTCACAAGACACCCTCAGACCCTGGCTAGGCCCAAGCTGTTAACCAGGGGTCACCTGAAAATCAAGTGGTGAACTTCTGTTGATTGGTATTCCCTTCCAGATTCTTTACTAACCCTCCAGTCAGTGGCGTCACAAGGGAGGGGCGGGGGGTGCGGCCCGCACCCGGGTGCCACCATTGGTGGGGTGACACCAAAATGACTCACAGTCATTTTGGTGTCACCCCCCTCTGAAAAGTCATGGACCGAACGCCCGACAGTATCAGGAGAGAGGAGGGGACCCGGCGGCATACCTTATCCCGCCGGGTGACTGTCCCCTCCTCTCTCTGCCGGCGTCCATCACCAAGATGGCCGCCGGCAGGTATCAGAATACTGCTGCGCGTGCGCGATGACGTCATAGTGCACGCGCGTCGTGATGTCACGCTCATGCGCATTAGCGTCTCGACGGGGTGACACTCGGTTACCGCTCCGGGTGTCACCCAGCCTCGGGACGCCCCTGCCTCCAGTAATAACCTTCTTATTTGTCTAAGTTATGGGTAACAAGTTTGCAGACATCCCAACTCTCCCAGACGTTCCGGGAGTCTCCCGCCTGGGAGAGAAACATTTTCTCCCGGAAAGGTTTACTCTGCTCTATCTAGCACAGTAAACCTTTCCCTGCTGTCTGTTTTTTTTGTGTTTTTTTTCTGGCAAAAAACAGCATAGGAATGAATAGCTAGGCTTCTCTTGGCTATTTCAATTTGCAGTAGCCAATAGCAGACAAGCTATTGTAGCCACCTACTGCTGTTGTCAATCAGCAGAGGTGGACCTGAAGTTTTCCATCAGGTCCTCCTCTGCTGATTGAGGGCGGGTCCAATAGCCAGCTTGCCATTGGCTATTGCAAAATATGGATGTGAACATTTTGAGGGAATGTGTTGTTTTAATCTAACTGATCATGTTACTTCTATCCAGTCATATATCTAAGCTTTACATGACTTAGTGTCAGGAATGAAACAGGATGTTTCTGGTATCTGGTGGGATTGGCTCAGGTGGTTACCTGATATCTGGAGTTTGAGGCAAATTATTGGAGGATTAATTATAGTTATTTGTTGCTTATTTGGGCTTTGCTGCCATTTGCAATGTATCCCTAATTTACTGACAATGACACTATCTCTGAGACTATCTCAACCACAGAAATGTTTTTCCAATCCCGATTACTCTAAAGGGATTGAAAGGTGCAAAATTACCTTATTTGCCTGTTTCTGGTACACTGCTGTGCTATGGTCCATATTATTATAATTAGTTTTGGATACGTGTATGTCTTTCTATTGGTTTATGCTCTGCCATCTCCCCTTTCACTGTACATATAATATTTTGTTTTAACAATAAACCTTTGAATATAGAGTGGATGCAAAATTTGCTGTGAATCTTTATTCCCAAGTACTTGTCTGAGGCTGGTAGCATGATCGAATCCTGGGGAACTCTAAAATTGGAACCCTAACAACTTTGTGTCAGAAATGGGCTCTCCAAGGCCGGGTGGAACCCTAACACAACATATAATTCTGAAGCAGTTCACAACTAGTGAGGGGGGCACGTTGGCCTTTTTGCCTTGGGTGCTCAAGGACCTTGGCCCACCACTGGTGGCAGAACCCAGTTTTTTCAAGGCGCACGCCAAAGTCACAACCCTACATTCAAAGTTTACTAATGTAAATTCAGGGAAAGCTGACTAATAAAGTCTTTCCTGTAGAAATTGCAGCCAGGCTACGCTTTTTTCAAATATGTTGGCTGCACGCCCACGTCCGCTCTTTTCGTGACTAGCAATTCGACCCGTCACCTCTTTTTTTCCCATACACTGTTCATTGCTGTTCCTAGGTGCACAGCCATCTAATTTGGTGGCATATATCTAGCAGTGCACCATGTGGCTACTGCAGCACCCCTATGTTGGCACTAGGACTGAAACCCTACAAGAGCAGAGATGTCTTTTGCTCCTTATCGGTTCTTCAAGCAGTCCTGTACACCTTCTATTATTGTCTTCTATTATCAGCATGGTCTTCTTTTTCTCCTGGTTAGGGATTGCCATAGCCTTAAGGTGCCCATACACCTTACGATTATCGGACTAAACTTTTCGTCCGATGATCGAACCATCGTACGATTTTCGTACGACGGCCCCATCCTGCCCCGATTATCGCAAGGTTCAATCAGTGGTAGTTAGAAAAAAACACCTGGACGACTTGCGGTAATTGACCGCAATTATTTTCGTTTGCGCATGCGCAGTGTTAATCGTACGACATTTGACGGACGGAAACGCCACCAACCTTGCGAATATCGTACGATCAACCAAAGTTTTCAAACATGCTTGACCGTCAAAAGTCGTACGATTGTACAGTACTATCGGTCGGGCACTCTATTCACACGTTACGATTGTCGTACGAAAAGTCGATCGCATACGATTATCGTACGATAATCGTAAGGTGTATGGGCACCTTTACTTGTTTCTTTCCCCTGTCTTCTGACCGTTCTGCCTGACTCATAAACTGTAATTGCCTGACCAGATCTCAGGTCTGCATGAAACTGTGTCCACCTCACGAATTGTTGCCCTTTGGGTGATCCGTTGTCATCAATGTGGCACACCTGATGGTTGCTACCTAGAAGTTGCCCCACAGGCATTTCCAGCCTCTCTGTTGCAAAGAGCTTGGTGTAAACTCACATGTGAAATAATATCTATTGATGATGTCAGCAAAATTTGGCAAGGTGGCACTGAAAGCACAAAATCCTTTTACAGGAAGAACATTACTCTAACAATGAACTTATCGTATTATCTTATTTGCTACCTTTTGGCCTGTTCAAGAAGAACTCCAGGAATTATTAATAACCCTTGCAGTGGGGCTACCCCCACACTGCAACGGTTAATTGCTTGTTTGTGTCTAGGTGCTAAAATTACAAAATTATACTCACCTGAAACTCCAAGCTGGTCAGCTATCACAGCACTCCCTCTAGCCTGTTCTCCCTTCCTGTAGCCTGCCTGCCCCTTCCTGCATCATTTGAATCTTCTTCAGTGTCCTCATGTCTATACACTGTGTATAGTTCTTGATGATTTACGGGACCCTATACCAGTGCAGAGGAGGGGGAGAGATGTTGGAAGGACCAGTCTAAGAAGCCGGCTCAGAGCTTCGGGTGAGTCTAACTTTTTTTCCCCCTCTAAACACAAACGAGCACCTAACCCTTGCAGTACCGGGATAGCCGTAAAAGATAAGTAAGTAAAAGTCCTTTACACAGGTCCCCTGGACATTTATTAATTATAAAAGAGAAAAAAAAACAACAAAAAACTATTTAAAGTACATATATAATGCAATGATAATTCATATCATTGATTACTATTCCAATATACAGATATATAAATAGAAATGTATAATTTTTATTAATTTGGTTAATATACTTTTAGTATACTACTAGTATACTATGTGGTTAACTGTGGTGAACCTGTAGCTAAGCTATGGACATAAAGTATTTACATATTCTCACCAAGTAGTAAATGAGCTTTAAAACAAGTAATTTCTGACCTGCAGGCACTGTGGAGCGAATCATCCTTATAGTCCAAATCTGTAGCTCTGGAGTCTTTGTCTATACCAGCTCAGCTCATCCTGCTCGCCCTCCCATCAGTGATCATCCAGCTTTCTAATATCTAATGTAAACACAGAGCAGAAGGAGGGGAGGAGGGGGGGGGGGAGCAGGATAAGCTGAGCTGCTGAAAAGCTGAGAAAGGTGACACATGTATCTTCATTTATTATTCCTTTTTTTTATCGATCACCCATGAGCCATTAAGTCCAAGGTACTCAATGTGCATATGTTGACCTGAGCTTCAAAGTCAAAGCTGTGACTACTACCACCCTCATCCGCTGTAATATATGCTTCTTTATTGGTTAGAGAGCCTTAAAGTGACATTAAACCCTCAGATTTTTTAACATAAAACAATACTGTAATGTGTGCCTTACTGTAATCCATGGTTGTTTCCCTTCTCTTTTCTCTCTTCTCATGCTGGGCAGAACTTCTGTTTTGCAGCAGACTACCTTGTCTCTGGAATGGATACATGGTGTCTGTGTGCAGGTTCACAACCTGAGCCAGCACTACAGGAAGAGGCACTCAGCTGCAAAGGGAAGTTCTCCCCCAGCATGAGAAGAGATAAGGATTTAAAAGGAAGAGCAGCAAAGAGAAGGGAAACTACCATGGATTACAGTAATGCACACATTACAGTATTGTTTTATGTTAAAAAATCTGAGGGTTTAATGTCACTTTAAGGTGGCCATACACTGTGCAAATTTCGGCCAGTGCTTAATGAGTAGAGTGCGGAGGTGACGGATAAATCAGCAGCGGAAGATTTGCAATTTGAGAGCCCTGAGCAGAGGTACCTATTTGGAGACTCTTATGAGTAGTTAGTTCAGCTGTATAGCTTAGCAGGTTTACTATAATATCGATATCTTAGAAAGGTAACTGCTCTAAGGGCAGAGCCGGATTTACTCTCCCTGCCGCCCCAGGGCCAGGTTCTGCAATACGCCCCCCCCCTTCCCATCAATGGAGAATGGCAACCAGATGGCAGGGCGGCGGGGTTAGTTTCCATTTTTTTTTACTGTTTCTTTATTTTTTTAACTTTTTAATCACTTTTTAATTTTTTTATTTAATTATTTCCTCTTATTTTTTTTAATTTTCATTAATTTAATAATTTTTTTATCAATTTTAATTTGTTAGATTTGTATTTATCTTATTTACTTTTTTATAATTATTTTATCTTATT
>NW_017308600.1:39722-40723 GCF_000935625.1 Nanorana parkeri | reverse complement strand
TTATTATTTATTACTTTTTAATTGAATTTTAATTGAATTTTTTTTTTGAATTATTTCATATTATTTTTTTACATTTTTATTTATTTAATTTTTTTTCACTCAACTTTATTGCTATCACACAGGAGCTAACAATCCCCTGTGTGATAGCAATTGGAGGTGACAGGTTCACTTTTTTGACCCTCTCACCTCCAATACAGGAGTTCTAGCACAGCACTGTACTAGAACTCCTGTGACAGGTGAGAGAGGAAGAGCACAGCTCTCCCCTCTCACTGTTTACACGGAGCGGCAGATTTACTTTTAACCCTGCCGCTCTGCTCACTGCAGTGAGGAGAAACTCGGCCGTGGAGGCTGGGGGACAGAGCCAGAGGAGACAGGTAAGTGCAGGGGGGAGGGGAGGAGAACAGGCTGCAGACTTTTTACATGTGATCTCGGCGACATCGCCGAGATCACATGTAAACGAACAATCGGCTTCCCTCACTCTACATTTAGTCCTGCTTGTGCAAAGCAGGACTAAATGTAGAGAGGACAACTTACCGCCCGGCGCCCGCAACTTCACCACATGGACACCGCTGCCATCCCTCTGCGCCCTGCCGCCCCGAGGTATGTTAGCATGTATACATTCACCTCTTGGTCTTTGCTGTTAATTCTTGCTACTGATTTAGCACTTTTAAACTGAACCCATGGTCACTTAACAGCCTATCTCCAGGGAAGAAAAAACGCCTCCATTTCCCTCTCCCTGTCTCTCCCCTATTCTACGGCTTATGGAGTTTCCCTAGTCGTCCCCATGTATGAGCCCCCATACATGGTGCAAAACTTTGCATGCGTTCCGGTACCATTATTTGTTAAAATAGAACTATGTGCTTTTCACTCACCTCATAGTTCTAGCCGACCTGTGACAATGAGACTGTCACAGGTCAGCTCAGTAGATCGGGAGGTGAGCGAACACATACCAGCGTTCGCTCACCTCTCAATCCTGTCACGGCTCTCTGCCGTGACAGGGG
>NW_017308600.1:26596-37098 GCF_000935625.1 Nanorana parkeri | reverse complement strand
TAAAATTAATGATTATTTCTTATTTTTTTATTTTAATTTTAATTTTTTATAATTTTTTTATCAAATTTTTTTCACTTAACTTTATTGCTACCACAATGGAGAAAACAATCCCCTGTGTGATAGCAATTGGAGGTGACAGGTTCTCTTTATTGACCCTGTCACCTCCAATACAGGAGCTCCAGCACAGTACTGTGCTGGAACTCCTGTGACAGGTGAGAGGGGAAGAGCACAGCTCTCCCCTGTCTCTGTGTACACGGAGCGGCAGGGTTAGTCTTCCCTTACATCAGAGTCCTCATTACAGAGTCTGATGTAAGGGGGAGCTCTGATGTAAGGAGGAACTCTGAAGACTTTTATTTAAAAGGGAACTCTGATGTAAGGTGGAGCTCTGGGAACTTTGATGTAAGAGGGAGCTCTGATGTGAGGGGGAGCTCTGGGAACTGTGATGTAAGGGGGGAGCTCTGATGTAAGGGGGAGCTCTGGGAACTCTGAGGACTCTGATATAAGGGGGTACTTTGATGTAAGGGGGAGCTCTTGGAACTCTGATATAAGGAGGAACTGTAATGTTATGAGGAGTGCTGATGTAAGGGGGAACTCTGATGTAAGGGGAAACTCTGGGAACTCTGATGTAAGGGGAAACTCTGGGAACTCTGATGTAAGGGGAAACTCTGGGAACTCTGATGTAAGGGGAAACTCTGGGAACTCTGATGTAAGGGAAAACTCTGGGAACTCTGATGTAAGGGTGAGCTCTGGGAAGCTCAGATGTAAAGTGGAGTGCTGATGTCAGCGAGGGCTCTGATGTAAGTGGGAGCTCTGAGGACTCTGATATGAGGGGGAACTCTGATGTAAGGATGAGCTCTGGGAACGCTGATGTAAGTGGGAGCTCTGATGTAAGGTGGAGCGCTGATGTGAGGGGGGACTCTAATGTAAGGGGGAGCTCTGGGAACTCTGATGTAAGGCGGAGCTCTGATGTGAGGGGGAGCTTGAGAAACTCTGATGTAAGGAAGAGCTGTGATGTAAAGAGGAGCGCTGATATAAGGGGGAGCACTGATGTAAGGGGGAGCTCAGAGTCCACCCATACATCAAACTCCCCAGAGTTCCCATGTATGTGTCGCTTGCAGACAGTAGTTTACTTGGCGCAGATGGGTTGCACACTTTAGGGAGTTGTCAGCAGATGGCAGTGACTGCCACTATCATTATTCAACCCCTGAAAATTTTAGACCTGTAACAACTATAATGGTATTGAAAGGGATGCACGGCGTTACTTAACAGGGATAGAAAGCAGCGAATAATATTTAAAAATAATTTATAAAAGAAAATCATATTTAAGGATTCATTTTACCTAATCTCTTAGGAAACAGTAGTTGAGCTGCCTTCTTGATCTCCTGGTTTCTCATGCTGTAAAGTATTGGGTTAATTAGCGGAGTTATTGCGGTATAAAGCAAAGACTTCAGTTTATTTTCATATGGTGTATTTCCCCCAACTGGAAACATATAGATGGCGATTAATGGGCCATAATAGGCGCACACAGCCGCCAGATGGGAACTGCACGTGGAGAAGGCTTTTTGTCTTCCGTCATTTGAAGTGATCTTGATAATAGATATAAATATACAGATATAGGATACTATAACAAGAATAAAGGGTGTAAATGCTAACAGAATGGAAAGAAAGAAGTCTTCGAATACCACTTTGTAAGTGTCCGTTGAGGCCATTTCCAAAATGGGTGTGAAATCGCAGAAGAAGTGGTCGATGATTTTGGCACCACAAAAACCCATTTGGCCAATGAAAACCATTTCACTTGGAATTAGGATGATGGGGATGGCCCAAGGCCAGAAGGCCAGGTTGAAACAAAGTTTATTGATCATAAGAGAAGAGTACCGGAGTGGGTGACAGATGGCTAAGTATCGGTCAAAAGCCATGGCTGTAAGAATCAGAGATTGCGTATATGTTGCGATGCAATGGAAGTAATATTGGATAAAGCAACTTGTTTTGGACATGACAGCTCCACCTAACCAAGTAACCTCTAACATTTTTGGTGTGATGTTGGAAGTCAGGAGAAGGTCCGCCAGTGCCAGGTTCCTGAGGAAGATGTACATAGGGACATGAAGATGGTGGCAAGATGATACAAATATGACAATCAGACAGTTTTCAGTAACTATCAAGAGATAAACCACAAGGAAGACGAAGAACAACAGAGCCCTAAGATTGTGAAATTCGTGAAATCCAAGCAAGAGGAACTCATACATCTCTGTCTCATTGATCTCACACATTGTTTCTGTATTTTTGTTTTTTTAGCCTAGAAGTCAATACAATACATTAAAATAGACTGAAGTTAAAAATGTCATCTATGCAACACAAAACCTACATCAGAGTCCCCCCTCACATCAGCGCACCCCCATATCTCAATGAATATTGCACACCCACTGCCCAAATGTCTTGTAACACTTTACAGTACTAGTGTAGAAACAGCAACTTAATATGTAACTTGGTTAATCTAATAGGCAGTGCAATTCTAGTGAAGAAGCTTTTGCACCCTCTTACCATGTTATTCCAAACATATACAGCAGCCAGCACTTGTACTGTGTCTGTGCTGAAAAATAGTGAACACATCTATGAAAACATGGACACTTCTTAATAATGCTTTTTACCACATTCATGTATCCAGTTCATTACTATACCTCTCCCTTAAGAATGAAAATCACCCTCACAGTGGGACTTTATCATTATAATTGAAGATATATGGTATCCCAACCATGTATTAGCGTCTATTTATGGCTGGGACACCATATATCCATATTACCTTGTGCATTAATCAATTACTAGAGGCAGCAAAAATTCACTACTACAATGACTATAGCCAACTGAACTGCTGGTTCACAATCTCTGACATAGCAATCATGTGAAGGCTGGAGGCTTCAATGACAAAATAGGCCTTCAGACTGCATATAGTACTGTATATGTCACTGCAGCCTAAAGGATGAAGTGTTCCACTGTTTAATAATGTAATTGTGAGATACAATTACAGTGCACAAAAAAACAACTTTATTGATTAAAAATACAGTAGAATATTTTTGCAAATTTGTCAATTCATAATAAAGATAGAGCAGAGTTTTTATTAAAATGGTGAACCAAATAAAACTTAAAATGTCTATAAGAAAAGTATAAATATTATTTAGGTATGAAAGTTAGTCATAGTTATTGTAATGTTAACCGACATGTGCTGGTGCAGTTACATTTGTATGTAACAAGCAAATATGGCCACCCTAACAATATACAGTATAATTACAAACTATACCTATAAAAAAATGTTTGTATATAAAAAAAATTAAATACTAAAATCCCTTTAAGTGAAAATGATATGCCAGTTTATGAATATTATAACAATCTGACAGGTAGAACGTGCCCCCCACCCCCGCCCCCACCAGGATAAATGGCATTGGCTCACCTGCTGCCTTTTTTTCTCCCAATATAAGATTGAGCCTCTGCACTATCAAGCAAATATTATTTTAACAAAAAAAAATCACAGTATCAGAAAGAGGGATATGTTCACATCGTATAACTATTTAAATGGTCTATGTAAATACAACTTAGTGAAAAGTTATTCACTTTATGGTCATTGCTAAAGACATTAGGGCACACTTTGTACCTGGAGAAAAAGAGGTTGATGCTCCACAAACAAAAAGACTTCTTTCCAGTAAGAGCTTTGAAAATGTGGAACAGACTCCCACAGGTGCTGGTTTTATCTGGCTCTGTTCATTGCTTTAACTATAGAGTTGGATACATTTCTAAATACACAAAATATATTATTCATTTTAAAAAGTAATAACAATGTAGAATGTTGATTACCATTTGGGAATATGAAGTACCGTATTTTTCACTCCATAAGACGCACTTTTTCCCCCCAAAAGGCGGGGAAAATGTGCGTGCGTCTTATGGAGTGAATCCCTATCGCCCGACGCCCTTCACATGCAGTTTCGGGTGCCGGGCGAGTAGTTTTTTTGTACATTTAGCCCTGATCCTGACAAGCAGAGCTAAATGTACAGTGGGAGCCGCTGCTCGTTTAATACAAGTGATCTAATCAGATCACTGGTATCAAATCGAGCGGCGGCAGCGGAGATCGTGTCCAGGGCCCCCCCTCGCCGTGGTTTTCGTGGTCACCCACACACCTCTGAGGCACCCGTAACCACGGCATAGAAGCTCACCATAGAGCCCCTAGAGCAGGAGATGAAGAACGTCCATTCTTCGTCTGCTCTGTGTGATCACTGAGACCGTGGCTCTGTAATCACAGCGCCACCTGTCTCAGCGGTCACTAACTACAGCTGTCACAGAACCCTACCCTCCCTGCGTCCTATGGTCCGGTGCGCCTTATAGAGCGCAAAATACGGGTATCTTGTTTCCTTGTTAAAGCAATTTGGAACATATTATATTAGGGTTTAAGGGTTCTGAGGATGCAGGCTAAAGGCTGTTATTTTACTTATTTATTTTTGTCTTTTGGGTGAACTCGATGGATTTTTTTTTTTTTTTTAACATATGTGACATCACTTGCCAGATAAACAGCATAGAAATGAATTGGTGAATAGACAAACACAAAAGTGGGAAGTGCAAGAGATCACTCACAATATGCTCTTTATCTGACAATCTCTGTTATTATGGGTTTTTTTTTTTTTTTAAAGAAATATAGACACTAGAAAGTGACAACAGAAAAAGACAATGTGGTCTACTGAGTCCTGTTTTTGTCCCAAGCATTTGTAACCTTTTTAAACCCCAAAGTTTAGTTTAAGAAAATACAAAAAAACCTACAATATAGTACCCTATTTTTTAGTAAAATGTAAAAGATGTTGTGTCGAGTAAAAAGATATCCAATATGCCAAGCTAAAAATTGCACGATGGAAAAATATGGTACCCCAAATTGTTCATAGGTGATGCTTTATAAGCCGGTACAGGTCATTTAGAGTTAACCATGAATATTGGACCTAGAATTATTACTCTCATCCGGCGCACATGGAAATACCTAATCTGTGGAGGCTGACATTGCTGAGCTCTCCTTCTAAACATGCCAGTTGCCTGGCTGTCATGCTGATCCTTTTCTGTCCATACCTGTCACTGACCCAAGGCAAGTATGCCTTTTTCTTTGATTTCAGTGACTCTGAATCTGGTAGGACAGCCAGAGATATAGCATTATCAGAAGGACAGCTGTCATGGTGGCCTCCATATTTCTCTAAATAAAGCTTTAACCTCTTGCCGTCCGCCCGTAGTAAAAAAACGGACGGACGGCACTGCTACATCTGCGGGTTGCCGTCTCCAGACGGCAATTTTTTTCTGCTCGCGCGCGCCCCCAAGCGGGCACGCACGGGCAGAAGAGACCCAACGATTAAACACACCCGTTACCGGGTGTTTCACATATAGGCGATCAGCGGGTCCATAGGCCGCCGTTCGCCTATATGTGCTCGTTCGCGGCTATATGTGCTCGTTCGCGGCTGTGAATGCAGAAGTGATGTGTATTACATCACTTCCGCATTCACCTGTCAGTCATCTGGCTGCTATTGCCAGAGAGAAGAAGCTGATAAAGCAGATCTCTGCTTCATCAGCTTCTTTTGGGGTCCACAGGTGATATTAGGGGTCCTAGAGACCCCTAATATCTCCATAAAGAGGACCTGTCAGTGTGCCTTTGCTATTATATAGGGGGTTGTTATCCCCCTATATAATAGCAATAACAATAAGTGCAAAAAAATAAATATAAATAAAAAAAATAAAAGTAACACATAAAAAAGTAAAATAAAATAAAAGTCACATATAAAAAAGGGGAAAAAACCCCCCCAAAATGTTTAACACCCCCACGTTTACGCGCCTATAAACGTAAATACGCGTCCGGTGCCCCAGCGCGCAAAAATTACAATTGCGCTACACATGTTACATATCGCCGCGAACGTCGCAGTGAGAGCAATCATTTTAGGGCCATCAATCACTGATAACACTAAACTGATGAGCGGTAACAGCTTTTAAAGCGTCGCCTATGGCCAATTTTGGGTATTATCGTTTTTTGAGGTTTCGCGCGCGCACGCAATTTTAAGGCTTGACATGTTTAGTGTCTTTTTACCCGACGTGACCCCATCTTTTATATTTTACCAAAAAATTGGGTAATAATAAATGTTTTATCATTTAATATAGGGGAAACTGTTTTTTTTTTTTTAATTTCGGTAATTTTTCCTTAATATAGTAAAAAAATAAAACCCCCCAGTGGTGAATAAATACCACCAAAAGAAAGCTCTATCTGTCCCCAAAAAAGGGTATAAAATTCATTTCAGTAGAGCGCTGCATGACGGAATAAATGTCAGTTAAAGTACCGCAGCGCTGAATACTGAAAAATGGCCTGGATGGGAAGGGGGTTTAACACCGCGGATGTTAACTGGTTAAAGCTGTACTCCAGACAAACAGCTAAATACACATAAGGGTGCTGTTATACCTAGGACCATCACTTCCTTTTTCACTGCCTGAGGGGGCCAGAAGAATGGGGCCTGAGCTGCCAACTGGGCCAGATGTGGAGAGCGGACGAAGTTCAGCTGTTGGCTCAGCTGTTAGCTGGGGCATGCTGTTAGTTGCCTGTGCTTCCGCCCCCTACACCTGCAATCCCCAATAAGATGCTGTCTGAGGCTACTGCTTTAGGCTGCCTCATTATGGGGACATCTTATGGTGACAATTAATGTTTTCTCAGCGCAGGAAACCATGGCTAAGAACTTTACACCACAGATTGCAGATATTCGCCTGTTATCTGTAAATTGTTTTAAGAGAGGTAGTAAACCAGTTATAGGAACAGATAATGAGAATTGTGGCAAATCCTTCCTACAAACTAATGCCTGCCACCGTGTTTGCAAGTAAGATCTTTTTTTCTCTTGTGTGTTTGGAATAAAGTTTTGTAATAATTTAAAGTTGATATTATTATTATTTGTATTGTTCTATAATTACTGTCAATATCCCTGTGAAAATAAACTGTACTACTTATGCACTTAGCTATTTGGAATGAGTAAATATTGTCTAAATAGAAGGGTCATGTATATTCTTACTGAAATAGTAAGGAGCTTTGTGCTTTCTGTAATAAAGACCAGTCATTGCTGCTCTCTCTCTCTCCTTGTGCAGGGTGACTGGTCTTGTCTCCGCCCACTCCTGTAGTTTTCTGCAGTCAGCCTGTAGTGGGTAGGATCTGCTGAGCTCTTCTGTCTGCACAGGCCATGTACAGTCAGACACTGCAGCCAGCCTAGAGAACTCACTTTCCTCTACTGCAGTTAATTAAAACAAATAGGTCACCTCCCTACCCCCCAGTTTATTATCTGACAGTAAAGAAGCAGCAACAGGTTGATGAGATTATCTGTATTTCTCTCTCATACGGTGGGGGCCGCACACAGCAAAAAAATCTGACAGGGGTTCTAGCTTTTCCCAACTGTATGCAAAATGAATATAAAAGACTTGGCTGGAGCTCACAAGACTCGGCTGTAGAAAGTTGCTAATCACATTACTTGATGTGTATGTGATCACAATTGCTAAATAGTACGTGGAATGCAATAATAAAACATGTATAATAAAACACCCTGTATGTTACGGTCTCTGAGGGAGGTATCTAAATGCTTTTTGAATGATTCAACACTCTCAGCTGATACCACTTCTTGTGGCAGCAAGTTCCAGACTTTAACCGATCTCACTGAAAAAAAGCCCTTATACCTCTTGTGGTTAAATCTTTTCTCCACCGGTTTTAGGTGGTGGCCTCTAGTCTTTGTTAGGGAGTTTACTGTAAAAAGTTTATTGCTGATGTTGCCATCACCACTAAACATTTTGTACATCAAAATCATGTCACCTCGTAATCGCCTCACTTCCAACGTGAACAAAAAAATGAATATAAAAGACTTGCATTACAAATTACTTTCATGTAAACTTTAAAGTGAAACTTATATCTGTTCTCACACTGCAGTTTCACTTTAACAAATGAAATAAGTGCTGATTTAGATGAAAACTGTAAAAAGTTATCACAAGGGGATCATATTTTAAAACTTGATATTTTAAATTGAATGCTATAAATAATTTCAAAAGGTTATATTGTCATCATGTTAACCATGCAAAATCATTTTTTTACCTTTTTCTCAGATTCAGTATTATTTTGGCAGCACTGTTTTGAAGGCACATTTTATTTATTTTCACAACATGCTAACAGCTTACCTAACGTTCATTTTGTAAAGAATACTTCTAAAATTATATTAAATTAGTATTATATGAGTGGTTCATCTATCACTGTGAATTGCTTTACAGTGTAATTAGAGAAAACTGCATGTTATCATTTATACAATTGTTACACTGGACATGCTATCAAATTAAATGTTTATTTGTTGTTTTACTATGTTTTATATTTAGTTTTATTGTATTATTTTATTTTTTGTTTTATTATAAGTTTTTTATTTTATTATGTTTTGTTTTTGTTGTATGTTGTATATTTTATTTTATTGTATGTTTTATTGTTTGCTTTATTATGTTTTATATTTTATTTTATTATGTGTTTAATTTTAGTTTTTGTTTTATCAATTTAGCTTAGCACTTTTTGGGGCTATTTTGCCCAAAAACAATGGGCTATGGACAAACGAAATCATAATTCAGTTTTTTTGTCTGTCACTAACATTAACACAGCAGTTTTCTATTTTCCAAGTTTCCTCTGTAACATACGGTAGTTTTATTACCTGTTGATCTTACTAGTTTATCCATTATTTTTTAAATTCCTATAACAAGGTGAAGATGATGTTCATTCTGCAGTAAAATCTCACAGCAGTGAATCCTAGCTCCAGCTATCATGCGCCGATCGACCTCCGACCTTGCGCGTCAGCGTCAGTGCGCCGTGTTGCCGGCGGAAGTGGTGTCCTCCGATCTTCATTGCGGGTCCTGGTAAGTATTTTCATTGCCTGATGTACAGTACACTGTTCGTTACTGTACATCGGCACCGCTATACAGTACTGTACTAATGCAGTACAGTACTGTATAGAGTTCCTCACTTAACGACCAATCCGTTTAACGACCTGGTCGTAGGAACGGAACTCGGTCGTTAAGTGAGGAATACCTGTATATAAAATTATAAAATATGTATTACAGTATTACCCAATTTTTTGCTAAAATATTAGAGATGGGATCACGTCGGGTAAATAGACACTAAACATGCCAAGCCTTAAAATTGCACGCGCGTGAAACCTAAGAAAACTATAATACCCAAAATTGGCCATAGACAGTGATTGGTGGCCCTAGAATGATTGCTCTCACTCCGACATTCGCGACGATATGTAACATGTGTAGCGCAATTGTCATTTTCCCACGGTGGCGCATCGAACACGTATTTACGTTTATATGTGCGTAAATGTGGGGGTGGGGGACTTAAAAATGTGGGGGGGGTTTTTTATATGTGACTTATTTTTTTTTTTATGATTTTGCTATCACATAGGGGGATAACAAGACCTCTATGTGATAGCACGGCACACTGACAGGTTCTCTTTGTGGAGACATTAGGGGTCTCTAAGCTTCTTCTCTCTGGCTCTAGCAGCCAGATGACTGACAGGTGAATGCGGAAGTGATGTAATACACATCACTTCCGCTGATCTCCCTCCCATCTTACCTCCTGCCGCCCTCCTGAGCCGGTCCCGGGCCGCAATTCAGGATGGCCGAGCGGTGTTCCGATCGGAGCCGCTGCATCTGTGACTCCATGGATCCCCGCTGCTGTCCCCCACTTGTAGGGGCTGTGGCAACAGGGATAAAAAAAAATCTCCAGGGTTCGGGGGTGGGGCGGAGATGCAAGCGTCGGCTGGTGGGGAGAAGCCACAAGTTTCAAGATGGTTGAGCGGTGAGGAGAACGGAGCCACTGTCATCCTGTCAGTTTCCAGATGACAGCGGCTCTGTGCGTGGCCGAGCGGGGGATCGATAAATGTAATTTATATTTACCGATTCTCTGTGCAGCACAAACCCTGGAGTGATAGTGTGATCACTCTAGTGTTTGTAAATAACTGGGGACACATAGGGGGTTATTCACAAAGCTGCCGAAGGCAGCCATGTGTATAACCAACCCGAAGTGAAGTGAGCCGAACGCTGAAAGCAGCTGTACATCGGCTTGCTGCGGCTGGGTTCGGGTCGGCCGAAGTGCAGAAGGAGTTTGACTCAGCTAATCCAACATCTGGATCGGCTTAGCCGAACCTCCGGCAGGCTACTCGTTGCTGTTCGGCCTATTCTCATAGGAGCCAAACAGCAGGGAGTGAATAGCTGAATGCCGCCGAGCACCATTCGGCTCAGCTATTCTGCTCGGTACCTCTGTGGTACCGAGCAGAATAGAAAAAGTGGAAAAAAAGCAGAAAATGATTGGGCGGAGCTAGCAGTGACAGCTAGTTCGGCCCAACTGTTTTCTATTGGACGGGACCAGCTGTCATTACAATGAGAGCTCGTCGGAGCCGGCGGTCATATCAAAGCCGGCTCCGACAAGCTCTCATGACAGT
>NW_017308600.1:1871-17666 GCF_000935625.1 Nanorana parkeri | reverse complement strand
CGTTCCCGTAGCCAGTTCTCTATCCACGTACACACCACCTCATCTATGCCCATAGCCCTCAGCTTGTGTAGCAAGCGTTTGTGTGGTACCATATCAAAAGCCTTTGAGAAATCCAGATATACCACATCTACCGGCTTACCTCCGTCCATATCTCTACTTACCCCCTCATAAAAAGTTAGCAAGTTAGTTAGGCAGGAACGATCTTTCCTGAACCGATGCTGATTGTCATTAACTATCCCGTTTTCCTGAACAAATTCTACCAGATAATCCTTTATTATGCCCTCTAGCATTTTACAAACTACCGATGTTAGACTGACCGGCCTATAGTTCCCAGGTTGGCACCTAGCCCCCTTTTTGAATATTGGGACTACCGTAGCCCTCCGCCAATCACTGGGGATCCTACCAGTCATTAAGGAGTCCTTAAAAATGAGGATTAATGGTCTGGTTATAACCTTGCTTAATTCCTTAAGTACCTTGGGGTGAAGGTTATCGGGACCCACTGCTTTGTTTGCATTGAGCATTTTAAGTCTTTGTTGTATCCCGGTTTCCGTCAACCACTGGGGTATATTTTGAACTGGGAGTTTTATCATGTGTGTCAAACCCGTTTCCCTCCTGAGTGTATACTGAGGAGAAAAAAAGCGTTCAGCGCCTCGGCCCTCTCCTTGTCGTTTGTGACTAGCTTCCCGCTTTCATCCTTTATTGGGCCTATCTGCTCCTTTCTCACCTTTTTACTGTTAATAAGTGTATTAGGCTCCATTCACACCTGTATCTTCAGGTGCAACTATGGACTCCCGCACCAGCAACACGCGCCTCCTGCACCAGAAATCCCCAATCCGGCGCCCAAAAGCGGCACCCGTCACCCACTCAAGCCAATGACCAGGTGACGATCATCAAATCAATAGGAAAAAAATGCAAAAATGGCTTGGCCAGCTGATTTGAAAAATGTTCCGGAGGGCTTGGCAGCGAAAGGGTTAATATGTAAGTTTGTAAACTTACCTATTAAAGATGACCATAGTAACCATGATATCACTCAGCCCTTCTATCACCACTCTCACAAAGCCTGCCTGCTGGACTGCAAATCAACATTTGAACAATGTAACATCATCATTGCTTGCTGGAAGCAATGCATTTTGGGATATGTAGTCTTGAAAAATAGAGATTCTATCACATCAAGCAGCAGAGAAAGTGATGCAAAGCACACTGGGGATCCAGGAAGTTATTGGAAGTGATGGGAAGACAGAAGGCAGCATTTCCTACATAAAGGGATTTTTTGTAGTGAGCTTTGATTGCAGTCTAAAAATAAACTCTAATATGTATTCCTATTACAATGGTGATGTTATAACAGGAGAGCATATGCTGGGACTGTAGAACTACTTTACGTTACAGCAAATTTCTTGTGTGTGAAAAGATAGAAATGGGCTTTACGTCATATAAATAAAAGCTGACCGATGTAAGTACCCCTGTCAGTGTTAAATGGTTTCCCCCAGCCCCTGTAACTGTCAATTTTGCTGGACCGCTGGGCTGTTACAGAGATTGGAAAACAATGGATCTAACTAGTAGAATCAACAAGTAATAAAACTGTTATAGGGGAGATTCAAAATAACAAAAGTGTGATTTATTGATGGGACAGCCTGCCTGTTGCGTCATAACGGGGATGCGGCCCGCCCCAGGTGACACCATTTGAAAATTTGGACACTCAGTCACGGACTGATTGGCCGACAGCTGTACAAGAAAGGAGAGGACCCGGCGGCATACCATATCCCACCAAATAAACATCCCCTACTCCCTCTGCTGGCGTCCATCACCGGCATGGCTGCCGGCAGTTAACTGCGCATGATGGCATCCTGGCGGCCGCTGCAGGTGACACCCTGCCTGGGGATGCCTCTGCAGCCTGCATGTCAGTTTTTATGTTGGGCCTAGTTCCACTTTTAATAGCTGAAGACCTAATTTCGAAAGTGCAAAGTTTTCCTCTTTTAAAAAATCAGAAGTGCAATATTGCGATCTTTTAACAATTGCATCTAATTAGGAATTGCTTTCCTTGCAAGTGATATTTTAAACCAAAACATTAAAGAGCAATAACTATTAAATTTAACTAAACATTATTATTTCAAGTAGATGACAGAGGGGGATAAAACAATCATATATAATCATAATAATCAATACCAGAGGACTTACTTTGGGTCTCAGTCCAGACCTGACTTGGAAGAAGAGCAGTAACTGGTTATTCATTGTGTCTTGTTTTTATACATTTCTCTTAGCATAAAAAATACAGTAGTTACGTATATGAAAGCATCTCGTATTCCATAAAATCCCAGGAGCTCTAATTAGTTCACAAAAGTCGAGAAAAAACAAAAACAAGAAAAAAGATTTTTGTTTTCAAATTAACTCTTAAACCACAAGGAAACGATTATGACATCCAGTATTGTAATGTCTAACAACATTTATCAATACAGTTCATTGACATGGACCATACCTGGTATGAAGATTAAAACATTCCTGGGCCAGTCTTCCTCATAGCCAACACAGGCCATGACCTAACGCTGTCATATAAATTGTATAACCAAATCTCCAGATAAGTTTCATCAACTTATTGACTTTTTCAAAGGACCTTTGACAAAGTCAATAATTCGATGAAACGCGGCAGTATGAGTAAACCAGTTGATCTATTTGATCAAGTTGTTGTTATAGTGCTGTGTGCACTTTCTACACGTGAGTGGAATAGCTTTTATATTGTCTTTTATGTTGTTTTAATAAATGGATTTACGCTACATAAAATATATTTTGCATCATTTATAGAGAATTGCTAGACGAGATCTTATCCACCTGGTGAAAAGAGAAGTGGTAAAATGTTATTACCTGTTATAATGCAAAGGAGGAATTGTGGAGAACCAAAAACAAGAAAGAAGTTTTTTCTGTGATGGAAAGGTAATAAAAGAGGTTCACCAAAATGAAATTTTCAAAACCGAAACAAAACCAAAATTTAAAAAAATGTCAGGCCGAAACCAAAACGTTTTTTTTTCTAATCTTTTCAAATGTTTTTTAAATATTTAATAATTTATTTTTATAAACTTTTTAATTTTTTTATATTTTATTTTTATTTCTTTATTTATTTGTATTATTTTAAAAGGGAAATATTAGGGAAATATTAGAGGTGTAAAGAGACTGCTGATATTTCCCTTTTAAAATAGAAAAAGAGATTGAGAACACAGAGTCCTCAATCTCTTTTTCTGCAGCCCCTGTTATAAATGAACAGGAATCCTCTATACTGAGTGTTCCTGTTCCTTCATAACTTGTGGAGATAGTACTTTTACTATAACCACAATCATGTTATTACCTGTTATAATGCAAAGGAGGAATTGTGGAGAACCAAAAACAAGAAAGAAGTTTTTTCTGTGATGGAAAGGTAATAAAAGAGGTTCACCAAAATGAAATTTTCAAAACCGAAACAAAACCAAAATTTAAAAAAATGTCAGGCCGAAACCAAAACGTTTTTTTTTCTAATCTTTTCAAATGTTTTTTAAATATTTAATAATTTATTTTTATAAACTTTTTAATTTTTTTATATTTTATTTTTATTTCTTTATTTATTTGTATTATTTTAAAAGGGAAATATTAGGGAAATATTAGAGGTGTAAAGAGACTGCTGATATTTCCCTTTTAAAATAGAAAAAGAGATTGAGAACACAGAGTCCTCAATCTCTTTTTCTGCAGCCCCTGTTATAAATGAACAGGAATCCTCTATACTGAGTGTTCCTGTTCCTTCATAACTTGTGGAGATAGTACTTTTACTATAACCACAATCATGAATGAACAGGAGGTGATGTAGATCACTTCCCATTCATTCATAATTGAGGATACCAAATACCGAGTATCGGAAGTCCCATTCAGGAAGCCAGGCGGCATCTATTGACTTGCCACCTGGCTTTCTGATTAGCCGGGAAGCCGGGCAGCATGTAAAGACTCACCACCAGGCTTCCCGATTAGCAAGGAAGCCGTCCCCATGCTTCTCGTCACATAGGGAGCACGGAGCCGGCTTGCTGGCCAATCATGGAAGCCGGGCCCAGTGTAATGACGCAGCGCCTGGCTTCCTGATTGGCCAGCTTCCCGACCTGCTTAATTCCTTAAGTACCTTGGGGTGCAGGTTATCCGGACCCACTGCTTTGTTTGCATTGAGCATTTTAAGTCTTTGTTGTATTCTGGTTTCCGTCAACCACTGGGGTATATGTTGAACTGGGAGTTTTATCATGTGTGTCAAACCCGTTTCCCTCCTGAGTGTATACTGAGGAGAAAAAAAGCGTTCAGCGCCTCGGCCCTCTCCTTGTCGTTTGTGACTAGCTTCCCGCTTTCATCCTTTATTGGGCCTATCTGCTCCTTTCTCACCTTTTTACTGTTAATAAGTGTATTAGGCTCCATTCACACCTGTATCTTCAGGTGCAACTATGGACTCCCGCACCAGCAACACGCGCCTCCTGCACCAGAAATCCCCAATCCGGCGCCCAAAAGCGGCACCCGTCACCCACTCAAGCCAATGACCAGGTGACGATCATCAAATCAATAGGAAAAAAATGCAAAAATGGCTTGGCCAGCTGATTTGAAAAATGTTCCGGAGGGCTTGGCAGCGAAAGGGTTAATATGTAAGTTTGTAAACTTACCTATTAAAGATGACCATAGTAACCATGATATCACTCAGCCCTTCTATCACCACTCTCACAAAGCCTGCCTGCTGGACTGCAAATCAACATTTGAACAATGTAACATCATCATTGCTTGCTGGAAGCAATGCATTTTGGGATATGTAGTCTTGAAAAATAGAGATTCTATCACATCAAGCAGCAGAGAAAGTGATGCAAAGCACACTGGGGATCCAGGAAGTTATTGGAAGTGATGGGAAGACAGAAGGCAGCATTTCCTACATAAAGGGATTTTTTGTAGTGAGCTTTGATTGCAGTCTAAAAATAAACTCTAATATGTATTCCTATTACAATGGTGATGTTATAACAGGAGAGCATATGCTGGGACTGTAGAACTACTTTACGTTACAGCAAATTTCTTGTGTGTGAAAAGATAGAAATGGGCTTTACGTCATATAAATAAAAGCTGACCGATGTAAGTACCCCTGTCAGTGTTAAATGGTTTCCCCCAGCCCCTGTAACTGTCAATTTTGCTGGACCGCTGGGCTGTTACAGAGATTGGAAAACAATGGATCTAACTAGTAGAATCAACAAGTAATAAAACTGTTATAGGGGAGATTCAAAATAACAAAAGTGTGATTTATTGATGGGACAGCCTGCCTGTTGCGTCATAACGGGGATGCGGCCCGCCCCAGGTGACACCATTTGAAAATTTGGACACTCAGTCACGGACTGATTGGCCGACAGCTGTACAAGAAAGGAGAGGACCCGGCGGCATACCATATCCCACCAAATAAACATCCCCTACTCCCTCTGCTGGCGTCCATCACCGGCATGGCTGCCGGCAGTTAACTGCGCATGATGGCATCCTGGCGGCCGCTGCAGGTGACACCCTGCCTGGGGATGCCTCTGCAGCCTGCATGTCAGTTTTTATGTTGGGCCTAGTTCCACTTTTAATAGCTGAAGACCTAATTTCGAAAGTGCAAAGTTTTCCTCTTTTAAAAAATCAGAAGTGCAATATTGCGATCTTTTAACAATTGCATCTAATTAGGAATTGCTTTCCTTGCAAGTGATATTTTAAACCAAAACATTAAAGAGCAATAACTATTAAATTTAACTAAACATTATTATTTCAAGTAGATGACAGAGGGGGATAAAACAATCATATATAATCATAATAATCAATACCAGAGGACTTACTTTGGGTCTCAGTCCAGACCTGACTTGGAAGAAGAGCAGTAACTGGTTATTCATTGTGTCTTGTTTTTATACATTTCTCTTAGCATAAAAAATACAGTAGTTACGTATATGAAAGCATCTCGTATTCCATAAAATCCCAGGAGCTCTAATTAGTTCACAAAAGTCGAGAAAAAACAAAAACAAGAAAAAAGATTTTTGTTTTCAAATTAACTCTTAAACCACAAGGAAACGATTATGACATCCAGTATTGTAATGTCTAACAACATTTATCAATACAGTTCATTGACATGGACCATACCTGGTATGAAGATTAAAACATTCCTGGGCCAGTCTTCCTCATAGCCAACACAGGCCATGACCTAACGCTGTCATATAAATTGTATAACCAAATCTCCAGATAAGTTTCATCAACTTATTGACTTTTTCAAAGGACCTTTGACAAAGTCAATAATTCGATGAAACGCGGCAGTATGAGTAAACCAGTTGATCTATTTGATCAAGTTGTTGTTATAGTGCTGTGTGCACTTTCTACACGTGAGTGGAATAGCTTTTATATTGTCTTTTATGTTGTTTTAATAAATGGATTTACGCTACATAAAATATATTTTGCATCATTTATAGAGAATTGCTAGACGAGATCTTATCCACCTGGTGAAAAGAGAAGTGGTAAAATGTTATTACCTGTTATAATGCAAAGGAGGAATTGTGGAGAACCAAAAACAAGAAAGAAGTTTTTTCTGTGATGGAAAGGTAATAAAAGAGGTTCACCAAAATGAAATTTTCAAAACCGAAACAAAACCAAAATTTAAAAAAATGTCAGGCCGAAACCAAAACGTTTTTTTTTCTAATCTTTTCAAATGTTTTTTAAATATTTAATAATTTATTTTTATAAACTTTTTAATTTTTTTATATTTTATTTTTATTTCTTTATTTATTTGTATTATTTTAAAAGGGAAATATTAGGGAAATATTAGAGGTGTAAAGAGACTGCTGATATTTCCCTTTTAAAATAGAAAAAGAGATTGAGAACACAGAGTCCTCAATCTCTTTTTCTGCAGCCCCTGTTATAAATGAACAGGAATCCTCTATACTGAGTGTTCCTGTTCCTTCATAACTTGTGGAGATAGTACTTTTACTATAACCACAATCATGAATGAACAGGAGGTGATGTAGATCACTTCCCATTCATTCATAATTGAGGATACCAAATACCGAGTATCGGAAGTCCCATTCAGGAAGCCAGGCGGCATCTATTGACTTGCCACCTGGCTTTCTGATTAGCCGGGAAGCCGGGCAGCATGTAAAGACTCACCACCCGGCTTCCCGATTAGCAAGGAAGCCGTCCCCATGCTTCTCGTCACATAGGGAGCACGGAGCCGGCTTGCTGGCCAATCATGGAAGCCGGGCCCAGTGTAATGACGCAGCGCCTGGCTTCCTGATTGGCCAGCTTCCCGACCAATCAGGAAGAAAGTTAGTGCGTCACTACACGCTGGCCGGCTTCCTGATTGGCCAGGAAGCCGGCTTTCGTGTAATGACTGTTGGTATTTATACTCCATAACCCCTACTCTCCTCATCCCCCATAACATCTCCATATCTCCTCCTCATCCCATGCCCCTCCTCATCTCCATAACCCTTCCTCATCTCCATAACCTCTACTTATTTCCTCCCCCTTCCTCATCCCCATAATCTCTCCTCATCTCCTCCCCCGCCTCATCTCCATAACCTCTCCTTATCTTTTCTCTCTCCTCATCTACTGCCCTTCCTCATCTCCATTACCGCTACTCATCTCCCCCCCCCCTTATCTCCATAACCCCTCCTCATCTCCTCTCTCACCCCATCTCCATAGCCTCTCCTCATCTCCTCTATCTCCATAACCTCTCCACATCTCCTGCCCCTCCTCATTTCGATAGCCCCTACTCATCTCCTCCCCCCTTATCTTCATAACCTCTCATTATCTCCATAAACACTCCTCATCTCCTCTCCCTCCTCATCTCCAAAACCCTTCCTCGTCGTCTCCCCCTCCATATCTCCATAATCTCTTCTCATATCGCTTTTTGGCCTTTTGGCTAACATCAAGTGTAGACAACACTTCGGGGGAGCCCCTACCTAGTACTCGTGGGACCTACTTCAGTAGAGCCCTGAGGATCGGGGTCCGCCAGCCTTCGAGTAGGTGGACCTGAGTTGTCCTTGCCCCTGTCAGGAGCCTTGTGCCCCAGAGGGTTCAGGAATTCGAGGCCCTTCCTCTTCGGAGGAGGACCAAAGCACCCTTGTGCACTTTTTATAGTGTGCTGTGATCTCACGGTTCACTTTTTTTGTTCACAGGGGTGAAGTTTGTCTTCGATGCACGCATCATGAACCTTAAAAAGAAAAAAATCTCTTCTCATCTCATGCCTCTCCTTATCTCCATAGCCCCTCCTCATCTTTATGACTTCTCCTCATCTCCTCTCCCTCCTCATCTTAATAACCTCTCCTCATCTCCATAACGTCTCCTCATCTCCATAACGTCTCTTCATCTCCTCTGCCTCCTCATCTTCATAACCCCTAATTTCCTCCCCGTTCCTTATCTCCATAACCCCTCCTCATATCATCCCCCCTCCTCATCTCCATAACCCCTCCTCATCTCAATAACCTCTCCTCATTTTTTCCCTCTCCTTATCTCCTGCCCTTGTTCATCTCCATAACCTCTCCTCATCCCAATAACCTCTCCTAATTTTTTCCATCTCCGACCCTTGCTCATCTCTATGACCTCTCCTTATCTCCTTTCTCACCCCATCTTCATAATCTTTCCTTCTTTTCGGCCTTTTGGCTAAGATCAAGTGTAGTATCTGTTCTTATCAGCTCTAGAGGGGAAAGGCATGGACTGTCCTTGGGACGGACGGTTGCCTAGTACTCTCCGGAGTGAAGGTAGGTGCTTGAGGCGACTCCCTTTTTGCAGGGGGGGGGGTGTTTCCTCGGCACTATTGCCTACTGACTGAATAAGATGCGAAGCTTGGTCGAGGCTCGAGGGTTCGGGGGCGGCAGAAGCCCGTGGTGTTGTGCCCCCTAGGGGTGGTGTCCCAGGGGTGCGCAGAAAGTCACTTGGGTATGGGACCCCACATGACTCACTGTGCACTTGGTCACACACCACATTGCAATTTTCTGCACTTCGCCTCCAAGACAGGCCTTATGGCTAGTCTGGGGAAATATTTTTGCACTCCGGCCCCTAAGGCCTGTCAGAGTGGTGCACTGGCACTTTAGATTATTTAAGCACTTCATGCACGATTGGCACTTTTTTATTTTCCTATTTTGACCCACAGATGCGAAAGGTGCAGGTTTCTTCGGGGCCTATTCCTGTGCCTCGAATGGGGTTCTCTGTCTCCTCCCACCCAGGAGGTGGGTTTCTCTTCGGGAGATCCCACTTGCCTAGTACTGAGGGGGACCTGTTTCGGCAGGTCCCCATAGGAAATGGTCCACGGCCTTCGGGTTGGTGGACCACCAGTCTGGGCCCGGAGGAATGGTCCCTGCTGAGACCCTCTGAATCTGCCCCTGCTGAGACCATCAGCATCTGCCTGAGACCCAGCACATTAGGGGCCTGAGCACCTGTAAAGGTGTCCCGTTGCACCCACCCACTGGACCTGCTAAAGGTCAGCACTCACCTGTGCTGGGCATTAATAAGTGTGTGCAGGTGACGTCCCACAAGGATCAGACTCTGTGTGATGTCCGATCTCTGTGATGTCGTTGTGTATGTGTCATTCTAAAAGCCCATTCTGCGGTTCATTGTTTTTTGCCTACAGTCTGCCTTGCATTGGTGTTGATCTGAGGTCTGCCGTGTATTGGTGCTAGTCTGAGTTCTGCCGTGCATTGGTTCTGGTCTGAGGACTACTGTGTATTGGGGCTGGTCTAAGGTCTGTTATGCATTCTGCCATTTAGCTCACTTTCCAAATCCCTATATTGGTCTACATTTTGAAAATCTCTTACCAATTTCCCAGCAATTTATCTTTCAGTGAATTAGCCCACTATTTTGAAAATAGTAAAGAGAAATAATTTCTTCAACACAAGCATGTTTATGCAGGTGGGGCATGTGGGTGTGTCTTGTATATGGGCGGAGCACAAGGGGGCCCTGTAATCTTGTATTGCCCAGTGGCCCCATGTGTTGTCAGTCCACCCCTGGTTGTGAATACTTGTTCTGAGCCAGTAAAAGTACTGAAGCCAAAGGATCAGCAAAAGGCGAGGTCAGAAATGGCAGCTTCTTTATTTCTCACAGTGTAACATTTCTTGAAGCATCCTAAAGGACCATGTAACATTAACAATTCTGTGGCAGTGACTTGAGGCAGCTATAGATTCTTTGGCCTTAGCATTTTATTGTTGGGAAAAATTGAATTGCAGCCAATGAAACATCTGTATTAGAGCAAGTCCAGACATCTGTGGGGAAGTCCCACATTTTGGAGTTGCCACCATGTCAAGAACAGATGAAAAATATTTCAGTTGGGACACCAAATGCTATGACAATTCTCTAAGATGGTAATTTAATTCTAAGATTTACTCTCATTTCCTGCTGTCTTCAAGATGGGACGTGAAGAAAATCTCCCTAGCTGGACACAGGCAGGAAAAATAATAACCTGATAGTGGTTTTAATTTGTACCTGTTCCAAAACTTTAAAAAAAGTTTTTTGCTTTACATACACTCTAAGAAGTGCATTTCTTAAATCTTCACAGAGCCATTTTCTCTGACATTTACAGTCACACTGTATTTTAGCTACTGGATGGAGCTGAGGAACACATGATTTGAGGAGCAAATGATGTTGAGGAACTGGTGAGAAGGGCAACTTAACTGATAAGAGGCATGGAGGAGCTCAGCTATGAGGAAAGATTAGACAAACAAAACTGAATGTATTCTCTCTTGAGAAAAGGCATTGAGGGGGATATGATCACCATGTATAAATACATAAATGGCCATTTAGTAATGTTAATGCAAAGTTGTTTAAGATATGGTCATCAGAAATGTCAAGGGGGCCTTGAGGAAAAGATAATTAACCTCCACACATGAAGGTTTCTATACAGTAGCATCTGAAAATGTAAAATAGACTTCTACAGGAGCTAGTTCTAGCTAACTCTGCGGTCTGTTTAAAAAAATAAGACTGGATGTGTTTCTAAATGCACAGAACATAACTGGCTCAAATGTAGGCAATTATAAGTAATAACACCATAGAATGTAGATCCAGGAAATACCCAGGATTAGGAAGGATTTTTTTTCCCTTTTAGAGTGAATTGGACCACACTTTTCTTGCCTTCCTTGGGTTTCTTGCCTCCCGCTGGGTGTGAACTTTACATTTTGTGGATGCAGATTTTACAGAAAGAGACATAAATAAAATTCTAGCTCTAGGAGCTGTGGATGCCTAGCTACTGGGATTAGAGCAATCTTAACATATGCAGTTTATGCATTTCATTTATAATTATCGTTTGTATTTTTTTCCATTATGGGTGTAAGTGGGGGCTCACATTTGAGTTTTGCCTAAGGCCTCACAAAGTCTAGAGCCACCTCTGGTCCTACCGTAGGTATTTCACAGAGGTTAAACAGCTGCATCTTGCCTTTATTTGCCTTATGACCCTTAGTAGACAATGCCCTCAAGAGTCAGAGAATTTTGTTTGGCTGTTTCTAGGTCAGGGGTGAATAACAAATCATCTGCATACTGAATCAAGGAAAATTCTGGAAGTTCAATATCTTGTAGATCTTTTAACAGGATCTGTGGGAAGAGAGCTGGACTCTCTGTATATCCCCGAGATATTCTTGTCCATGTGTATTGCTGTCCCTGATATGTAAATGCAAAAAGATACTATTCTCTCCTTTGTTCCGTCCACAAACAGTGAAGGGAATTTATCTAAACTGGAGCAGACAAAATCTGGAGCAGCTGTGCATGGCCACCAATCAGCATCTCTATTTCAATTCCAAATCTTAACCGACCAGACTGAAGAGAGAAGCTGATTGGTTGCCATGCAAAGTTGTTTAAGATATGGCCATCAGAAATGGCAAGGGGGCCTTGAGGGGCCTTCTTACCTTCCTTGGCTCTCTTGCCTCCCGCTGGGTGTGAACTTTACATTTTGTGGATGCAGATTTTTTATGAATGTATTATTTTTTTTTCTATTGGTTCACTTCAATGAACATGAGTTTTTTTTTTTAACCTTACCGGCTATTCAGTTATATGGAACCGCGCTGCCTTGGATTGTGCCATTGTTTTCTACAGAAAGATTCAAATAAAAAAAAAACTCAACCTAGTTGAGTTTAGAGCTTGCTATTGTAATATGACCATTTAGATCCATGTATAACCATTACCTAAGTTTAGAAAAAATCTTATTTTTACTAGTCAAGATAATTGTATTATTTTGGAAGCATAATATATATTATTTGCACCAGAACAGATCTGAGCTATAGTTATCTGAGGACAGGATGAGTATTTATTTTTCTTCCACAAAAGAGTAGATGAAAGGCTTTCCTGATCTCCGTGTTCCTCATGCTATAAAGGATGGGGTTGATAAATGGCATGAAGACAATATACAGCAGAGACTTCAAAGTGTTTTCATAATATGAGCTACCACCAACTGGAAATATGTATATAGTGATATGTGTGCCATAAAATATGAAGAGGATGGCAATGTGAGCACTGCAGGTGGAGAAGGCTTTCCACCTGCCTGCCATGGAGGAAATAATGAGGATAGATATGAAAACACAGAGATAAGATAGCATGGCAAATATAAATGGCACAAGCACACAAAGAAGGGAAAGGACAAAATCTTCGATCTGCACCAAGGAGGTATCGGAAGAGGCGATATGTAGAATAGGAACATAGTCGCAGAAAAAATGTTCAATAACATTGGATCCCCAAAACTTCAGTTGGAACAAAGAAACCATTTCTATCAACATTAAAGCAAACCCAATGACCCAAGGCCAAGTAATTAGGTGACAGCAGAGTTTATTGTCCATGATAGAGCCATAACGCAGTGGGTGGCAAATGGCCAAGTATCGGTCAAAAGCCATGGCACTGAGAATCAAAGACTGTGCAAAGGTGGATCCACAGAAAACATAGTACTGGATGAGACAGCCAACAGAAGATATATTGCCACCTTCTTCCAATATGACGTAGAGCATGTTCGGCATAATGTTAGTGGTGAAAACAATATCCGCCAAAGCCAAATTCTTTAGGAATATGTACATGGGAACAATGAGGTGGTGACATGCTGATACTGAGACAACAATTAAAATATTACCTACTAAAATCAAAAAGTAAGTAAGCAGGAAGCCCACAAAGACAAGGATCTTGATGCTGTAGATACTTTTAAAACCAAGGATTAGAAATTCACTAACAAAGGTCTGATTGTGGCACATTTCTCAGTCTGGAAAATAGAGAGTATAGAGTTACTTGGCTTATCTCCCATCAAGATAATGTTTTTCATAAGCAGGCTTTACCTCCTGATTTGCTGTGCTCCACAATGTGCTACTGATCCACATCATATTACAAGTCGATGAGTTGACCAACAGATTGACTGATCTCACCAGCTGTTAAAGTAGATGTAAACTCAACCACTAAAATCTCATAGAATCTTTAACATGTTAATATAATGTCAAAAGTCCTGTTTAAAATTGTTTAAACTGCAGCTTTCATTAAAATAATACCTGGTGATCCTGTCGTGAAGGTCCTTGTTCAGATACTTCCTGTTATAGGGTGACAATACTCTGTCCCTTGTAGCGAGGGCGAGGCGACTGAGGTTCTCGCCTCGGCGGCAGGTGCGGGGGGGTGCAGCCAGGGCTAAGCCAGCAGGAAGAAGTGGGGCTTCTCCTCTGGATCCCCTCTGCTCTCCCTTATCTGTATACAGCGGGGATCTGAGGTGCCGGCTCGCGCCCGCAGGGCGGGGCGCGAGGGAGCCGGTGTCACAGCACATGGCCGAGGGGTGAGGAGAGAGAGAGAACTGCTTGGCTCTCTCTCGTCACCGCTAAGCCATTCTGCTTCAGCACTTCCTTCACTTCTCCTCGGATCCCCACTGCTGCAGGCTGAGACCCCCTCTGTGCGTGGCCGAGCGGCAGAGGATGGTACATATCAGTGATATGTACTCATCCTCTCTGTGCAGAGCAAACGCTGGAGCAATCTGCTGATCACTCCAGCGTTTGTAAATAACTGGGAACACATAGTACTATGTGCCCCCAGTTATGAATGAACAGGATGTGATTTAGTGTTGAATCAGTTTTTATTAATTTTCATAAAAGAAGATTCAGACAATGCACATAATGGCTCAAACATTAAATCACATTGTTGGGATACAATATGAGGGAGGGAAACTCTCAGTGGCACGGCGTTGATATCAGTCAGTTGCCCGACTCGCTGTAGTTGGTTAATTTATATGAGGCGAAAAAACATAACAAAAAAAGAAACAGAAAAACCAACATTACACCCAATCTGTACGAGTGCTGTGCACAACATTTTGATCAAACATTTCCAGGAGCACCCTACAGGGCCGTCTGAGCTAACCACTTTAATAGCATATATTATAATCTTCTCGTGCACCGTCTGACTTTGCAGTCAAATTAGAGAAGCATTAAACAGAGAAAAAGCGGGGAAGAAAGGATAGAAGGAGAAGGACGGGGTTAAGGAGGTAAGGCTGGGATTGGGGTGGGGGGGGGTCATCAAACAGCAGTCGCCGATGTATTATGAGGGCGGGTGTTCCCTAACCCTAACCCTACCGTGAGATTGAGATTAGAGCAGGGACTGGAGGTCAGCCGAGGCGGAGAAATGTATCCATATACTCCACTGCGACATGAATTTGGAGAAGGTGTTATTGTCTGTCGCTGTAATGTCCTTGCCTGCCGCGAGCCGTATGCGTTCCAGCGAGGAACGCATCGGCCGCGTCACGCAGGCCACTTCCCTCTCGGAGGGGGAGCTTTTCTGCTCTTCACCGTGGAACGCGGAAGTGACGTCACGGCCGAGTCACTTCCGGGTTCGCGGACTATATAAAGGTTCTGTGAACGCTATGGAAGCGTCCCACTATTGTGCTTGATGCCCTACACATGCCAGGAGCTCCACGAACCTCGCACCTCTGGACCTTCATCTACCTGACTCCTGACTGCTTGAAACTGCAAGTATTTGTAACAAGTGGGGGATTGGTACTTGGCTTAGTTGAACTGTCTCACTATCAAACCCCTTGGCTAAGGAACCAATACAGTATACTGTGACAACTGGCTTGCTTGTTCATTCCTGATTGAACTTGTGTATACTCCTTTACTCTGGATTAGGACTGTTACATACCCTTTGATTCTACCTCTGTGTGTACTGAACCGTTTAGTCCTGAGTTGTTTAAACAATACATTGTTCAACTTCCTCACCCCTATTGTGGCAAATGATGCAAGAACCCCTCACTCTCCGTTAAGATTGAGAGAGACGCCTGGGGTTCAAGCCTGATTGCCATACCCAGCCTTCAATCACCTTTCCAAGTCTGCAGCTGTGATCCATTCCCCTGTCCCAGAACCAGGTGCATTACAGTCGCCAGGAGCTCCTCCATGTGCATAACATAATTTACTAGGCTAACCCATTTGGAAATGGGCGGGGCGGTCGTCGTTTTCCAAAACATGGGGATCACCTGTCGAGCAGCAGACAGGAGGTGCCTAAGACTCATCGATTTTTGGGCTTTCCGGGATCCCGGTAGGAGTTACATGTCCAGCAAAGTGCCTCTTACCTCATTGCAGCGCCAGCAAGTCTCAGGAGAAGAAGGGAAGATCCGGTGTATGGAGACCGGATCCCTGTACCACCTAGTAACTATTTTGTAGTTCTTCTCCTGTGCGTATGAGGAAACAGAAGATTTATGTGTGTAATAGCAAATGGTAGCCCAATCTGACTCCGACAAGTCCCTGTTCAGGTCAGCCTGCCAAAGGGCCCTCGAGCCCAGCAACACCTGATTGACAACCTCTCTCAACATCCCATAAACGACCGAGATCGTGTGGC
>NW_017308600.1:0-210 GCF_000935625.1 Nanorana parkeri | reverse complement strand
TAGCGTTCTCGCCAAATGGCGGCCGCATTTGTTAGCGGATGCGTACCTCAACTTACAAGCTCTATCTTTTGCGATGCAGGACCGTGTGTCAAGTAGAGACAACAGTTCTCGCCTAGTGTTAGATAATTCTACAAAGGTAGTGTCCAGTCGGGTAGAGTTATGAACGCCTTCAAGTGCCGCAATGGAGGCCAAGAGTTCCACAACTCTAGT
>NW_017308599.1:140614-173507 GCF_000935625.1 Nanorana parkeri | reverse complement strand
CCTTGAAGTTAACTGCAAGAACAGACAACAAATAGAAATTAAAGTTTTACTTTAGTGAAATCAATGAACTTTTGCACGATATTCTAATTATTCGAGTTTCACCTGTATATCAAATCCATAAGCTATTTTGATCTATTCATGTCATATGTCAACTCAATTATGTTTATAGTACTTGAATTCTGGAACTGAGTGGATTGGGAGGCTTCTACTGCAGCTTTTATTATGGCCAATTTCTTTACAACGTCTTTTATCATGTAATTTTGGTGCCTAAAAACTCCCACTTTCCCTTGTTTCTTTCGTTGGATAAATTAATCAGGGGTTGGCACCTAATACCCAGGACCTGACCACCATATTTTTCCTTTTGTACTCGAATCCATTAAATATGCAGAAGTGAGTGTGTCTGAGTTTAACCTGAAACGTGATGGGTTTTCATTTGATAATTAGCCTAAGTCTTAAATGACCCTGCTGACGTGGCAGGTTAACAGTATGACGTTTTATATATATATATATATATATCGAAGCAAGTGAAATATGGGTATAATAGCTAAAGGGAGGGAAACAAACAACAGCAATCCTTTTTTTCTTTTATGTAGTCTGCATCACATGAGCTCCTTACCTAGTACAGCATCTGCTTCCCCCTTTTTTATTAATGTGAAAAAACTAATACAGGCGTTTATAGAGCACCTTTCAACAAATGTCAGTTATACATCCAGTCCCTTAACACACAAAATGTTCCTGCTGTGACTGATCGGTATCCATGCAAAAACATCGTCCAATCAGAAAAGAGGATCACCTCGTGTTACGCCTCTGCTGGGCGGGGCTATGAGAACACGAGTACTCAGCACCATATAACAACACTTTAACAACGCTGAAATGTCGTCGACAGCGGGCAGCGATGTGGGGGGGGGTGCCGGAGGCCCAAACCCGCGCCCCCCGACGATGTGAAGTTCGATTTACCCCTTACACTGAGCCTGACACGAGGGTGATGTGTGGATTCGTAATGAGCCAACCAGACAGTCGGACCAGAAAACAAGCGGCCAGAAGATACACAGACCGGAAGATGCGAGGATCAACCACCGAGCGTGACGCCAGAAGACGAGCTGGCAGGTGAGTAAGGAACTGAGGACATATTTAGCGGCCGCCCTCCTCCCACAAATTCCTCCCACAAATTCAGGCAAATAATAGCCAGCTTTCTTACATATCAATCAGTCTTTGTTGATATTGCTCGAACCAATTTTCTTTGCCACTATCACCACTTCTGAGGAAGTTCGGAAGTGACGTATCACGTAGGGCAGAATCAGTGATGTCATCAAGCAGAGTAGATGGAGGAAATCAAGCACATCAGCTAGTGCTGGCAAAAGCACTGGAAACTGAGTGTGCTTTTAATTGTTTTCATTCAATTAACTGAATGGTTTTACACTATGGAGGTCCTATTTTTTTCCTTTATTGCATTAGTGTGGAGCATTCAAGAGAGATATAAGGATCCGGAGGTGGAGAAGTGAAGTTTTACTCTCCGTTCTTTTAGCCGCAGCTCTTCACTGAGCTCCGGGTCGAAAACAAAGTGATTAGTAAGGTCTGCAGCAGACCTTAGTAATCACACTAGATCACCAGGGATCTTTCTTATTTTATGTGTGTTTGGGGGGGGGGGGTAGGGAACAGGGGGATTCTTATTTTATGTGTGAGGGGGCAGGGAAGAGGGGGAGAGGGTAATATTTTATATGTGGGGGGCATGGAACAGGGGGGAGAGTGTATTATTTTATATGTGGGGCAGGAAGCTTTATGCTAATATTGTTAAAGTTGTTGTTAATATTTATTTTTGTAACTTTATTTTGCATAAAACATCTAACATTGTCATTTATAAGATTATTTAAGAGGGTGTGTTTAGGGGCGGAGTTAAGGCCGGGTAGGGGTTAGGTGGGCAACTGGTGGCGAGTAACTCTTAAGGCCTGGCTAGTAGCTCAGGACTTGAAATTTTGACCTAGATAGATAGATAGATAATTTTGTTTTTGAAAAAGCGCCTTTTTGATTTTAGGTCAACTTGTTGTGGTGAGTTTGCTCTGTGAAGTTGTCGTGCATATCTATGGCACCTGGGAGAATACTGGAGTTTTGCACATTAATTCTTATTTGCTATAGGTTATCACAGTTGGACATTTGCACAATAAGATGAACTGTATTTAATGGCCACAGATGCATATTAGCACACCTTTATAAATTGTATTGGTTGCCATAGAGGGATATTTGCAAAATTTTATGATTTTTATTGGCCATTATTGATTATTACAGAAGTAGACATGTAAGCCAGCAAAAAATGAATTTAGTTTTGTTTCGTTTCGGATGTTTCGTTATTAAATTTTTCAGGATTCGGGTCTGAAAGTCAATTTTTTTGGCATTTGGATTCCGAAGAATCCGAATGTTTCGTTAATTTCGGATGAGTTAAATAATAATTAAAAACAAAAATGTGTTGCAGAAAAGTGACATTAAATGTTTATTTTGTCTCTTTTTAACTTTTGACAGTCCCCAAGGGAAAAAAAAAGAAACAGCGTGCGGTTCCCCAGACACTTCATACCCGATTCTTTAGGTCTGGTACGAATGTTAGGGGGGACACCCTGGAAAAACATCTTGTCCCTATGAGGGACAACCACCCTGGCCCGGTGGTTGTGGGGGAAAGGGGGGCTCTTCTGCATCTGGGTACCGCCTTTCATAAAGGGGGCACCAAGATGCCAACAATCCCCTTGTGAATGAGTAAGGGGTAGTTGTACCCCTACTCATTCACAAAATAGTTTAAAAAAGTAAATAAACACACAACACCATAGAAAAAATCCTTTAATTGAACAAAAAATACAAAACCAGTTTTTGTAACAATTCCTTTATTTAAAAAAAAAGTTTTTTTCTATAATTATTATTTCTGTGGACTGTTTAACACTTTTGTCGTGACAGCTGAATGTAAGCAAAGAAGCAGAAAACTGTTACAGAATGACACATACATCTCTCAGCTTCTTTCTTTGTTTACATTTTGTAACAACATTGTGAAACTTTGTCGATGTTCGGGATAAAAGTCCAGAATGTCAAAACTGACACTATGGGGTTGATTTACTAACCTTATAAACACGCCACGAACAAGTATACACCTCCGTAGTGTGTTCCCTCCCAGCATTATCTATTGGTGGAATCTAGACACCTTTGTAGTGTGTACACAGGCAGCAGGTGTGTTGTGCAAAGCCCTGCATGAATTGCAAGGTGATGTTGTGTAAATTAGCTCCACGTTGCGCTGCTTATGTTGATGAATGCAGGAATGTAAATGCATGAGCTAACCATTTTTGTCTAAACTGTGAAGCAGCATTATATATGCATCATGTGCATGATTTTTCCATATAGGGCATTAGTGGAAATATGCTTTTAGAGACTTGCATGCCGCTATTAGAGCGGCATGTAGCCTATGGCGCATGCTATATGACGCGCACGTACGTAAATACATAAAAACACGCCATAACGGCGTGAAAATGTGACACGTTGCTCGTGTTTGGTTGATAAATACGTTTTGCTGTGTAAAAATGCACACGCACCTGGTGCGTGTGTGTGTTTAGGTTAGTAAATCACCCCCAAAATGTCACGTACCTGGGTGGAGACTGAGCTGACCAGAGGGCTACCCTTGCACCACTAGTCCAACTCCCCTGGAGATAACAGGAGGAGTGGGGACTCAGGGATGCACGAGTGCCGCTGCGTTGGTAAACACGGCTTCCGAATTTGAGTGCATTGACCTCAGAATGATAATGGCAGAGACTGGGCCACAGGCTGGGCAGCAACGTGGAGTAATGGGCTGGAGCAAACTTGAAGAGACACAGCACAGAGTCCAAGCAGGAAAGCCCAGTGGATGCCACAGGTGAATAAGGAACACACGGAAGCCAGTTGCTGGGTAGAAGTGCCAAGTCGGTAATCGGAAGCAGAGTCAAGGATGGACCCGGGTCAGAACACAGGAAGCCAAGCAGCAGGGTCAGGAGACAGGAAACAGGATACAGCTGACACCAGTCAGCAATGGATTCAGGACTCATAATGACTTTATAGTGGATCAGACGTTACTGAACATGTGTGCGTAACAGCATGCGTAGCGAGCTGTAGTTTGCATGCACGGAATCCAATACGCGTGCGCCCGCTATTAAGAGCATATTTGCCCTTGAGCCTAAGGACAGGGGCATGCTGCAGGGCACGCGCATGAACCCGGGGTGGCTTTATGGTAAGTACCTTACACTATAAAAAAAGGTATCGGTAATTGGTATTGGCGAGTACTTAAGGAACAGTATCGATACTCCTACTTGGTCTTGAAAAAATGGTAGTGGTGGATCCCTAGTTTCCAATTAAGTCTATGGGGCCAAGAAGCACAGATCCCGTTAGTCATTTCTCCCTTTCCTGTATCTTACTTCCTCCCTCTCTTTTCTTCTTCTGCCCTTGTGTATCCCTTTCTATCTTTCATTATGTGGACGGAACCCATTTTGGCACGCTCAGCGTCTCATTACCCGGGTTACCCTGCCCTCTACCGCGCATGTGCGGCCTATAGTTCTGTACGCGTGCACCCTTTGACCCGCCTCTGTATGTATTGTTCGGTCTATTGAGCCCTGCTGTAACTATGGTAGCTCCAGCAACTGGACGCCCCGGCCACGTCAGCAGTGTCAGATCCTGCTCCACGAGATATCGTTATTATCTGTTTGAATGTTTGCACACAATAAGTAACTTGGATTGTATGCTTTCCTATATTCTTGTGATGTCTTGTGAAGTTCATTAGTCAGCATTCAGCTGTTTAATTTTTTCTTTTGACGAGCATGACGTCATCATGATGTTAATTACCCTTGATTGGTGGTTCATTTTTATCTGTTGGTCTATATAAAGTGGTGTGATTTTGAACACTGTGTCATTGTTGAGCCTGATGAAGGGGACCCTGCGTGGCCCCGAAAGCACTAGTTTTGGTGACATGACGTTCCAATAAACAAACTCTTTGGACTGCAATACTGGTGGTGTGCTGGTGACATTTATTAATCTTTATACTGTGTGGCGACGCCATCCGCAGGTCACTACAAGCACCCCTTTCATTCAACTTTGGGGTTTTCTGGTAAGGAGTGCGACAAGGTATATTTTTGTTTAACATAATATATAGTACATGCAAATTCAGTGATCTGAATGTGCCTGTGCATTAGTGAACATAAAATAAATCTAAACATTGTGTAAAAGCAATAAATGTTTCAATAGATATTTCAATAAATGTGTCAAATAAGTATCACAGTGTGAAAGTCCAATGTGTCAAAAACACTGTGTTCCAAAAGACACTCTAGTGAATGGTGATCCTTTCCTTTGCGTCAGAACAAATCTCCCAAAAGAAATGTACTCACCAGAACCGATGACTGTGTAAAAACGGCCAAAATACATTTTCGTTAGTCAGGTGAAAGCCTGATTCTCCACAGAAAATGCTGTGCTCTCCTTGGTGCTCATTCCTATTCCTTCTGATGGTAACAACCTCCATATCCATGCATGTCAAACAAGGGAGGAGGACACTCAAAGTGCAGTGAATCCAACAACTTTATTAAAAAAATAGTCAAAACTTACATCTCAAACTTTAAAAACCAGCTGGTAAATGCTCCCTGCTCACTCGTGTGCTTGAGGATAGTGTCAATGGGATCTGTACTGATGCGTTTCGTCACTACAACTTTCTCAAAACGACATTGGATCTCATTGACAGCATTTCCTCACATAGTTTAATACTGCACGTATCTAACCACATCATAATGGGTTCAATTAAACTTCACAAAATCAGTTTTCACACATATAAAACTGTCACAGTCTGGGGACCGGGGCACTAGGGTACGTGAGCTCTGGGCTTTGCAGAGCAGGTTGGAGTCACAGACAGGAGGGATATCATTAGAAGAACTAATGGTCTGTGCTTTATCGGGGACACACTAAAGGCACATAATCTAAGACGGGCTAGGTATTTGACAGAGCCTCTAATGGTGAGGATTATTGGCTGCTGAACACCTTCCAGGTTGCGGCCCTCTAGCGCACCCACACAGATGCAAATGACTAGTTGAAGCCCCGGGGAACTGGATACAGGAACAGGTAGGGAACTTGAAACCAAGAGGAGGAAGATGGGAACAGAGGCACACAATGAGCGAGAGCAAGTGAGTGAGACACACAAGTCAAGGTGCAAAATACACAGCACTCAGCAGACAGTAACAAACAGTAAAGGTAAGTAGCTAGACTCCAGACCTTGTAATGTGGCCCGCACAGCAGCCACCTCATTTTGCCAGGTTGGGATTTCAGCAAGTGAGCGGCGCGGCCAGTCTGAGCAGGCATTACATATTCCCCTTACTGTGCCGCTCCGCCTCCGCCCTGTCTCCGCCTCCACCTCCTCTCTTTCTGCAGCCATGATGGCTTACAATGCCGCTCTGGTGCCCGCCTCCCCAGTCCTTCCAGCCAGCGATGCCGGCTTTTTTGCATGCCACTGAATGTTCATAGTGGCAGAGATTGCTGGCAGTTTTTTGGGCAGTTTTTTTCCCCCATCCAGCGGGCTGCGTTCTGTGCCTCTTCTTAATAAACTGTGTGCTGCTATTTTAAAGTTTATCGTAAAAAAAAAAGCAAAGTACTGATAACACAGGAGATCCACCCACAGAGGGATGGTACCACTATAGCCCAATAAAAAAAAGGTACTATAGCCCAATACAAAGGGAGGGAGCCGCCTATACAGGGAGGTCGGGAGCTGGTCCAGGTAGGAAGGTAGGGGAGAGTACAGATGTGAGGAATTTTTAGGCGCAATCCTGACCCCTGCACTGTGTACGTAGCGTACTTTTGATGGTGGGAGGGCTCTTGACATCTGCTGTATTGGGAGTGGGGTGCTCTGGATGTCTGCTTATAATTATTATGAGAATAATTTAATTCCATGCCAGTTGAAAAGGAGGGTTGCAGACTGCTGTTATCGTCCACAGGAAAACTTTATTGAGGACACCATGGTGTTCGGTCTGAGCAGTCTCCAATAAAGTTTCTCCAAGGCTAGTTATTACTTAAATTATTATTAAAACCAGTAGCAAGTGAATGCAGAGGCAACTATTTATGATAATAAAGAGTAGATGCATAGTCCTATACAACCGGCCCTTTGAGGGTAACCATACTGCTGATGCGGCCCCCGATGAATTTGAGTTTGCCAAGTGCAGATCACAGAGGTAAATGCACACAGGGATACTAAGGATATTTTTAATACCTTAAACCAACTGGAAGGAAATGACTACATGCTGATGGCCACCATTAATGTAGCCTCTCTTTATACCGTCATCCCGCACAATAAGGGTTTTGAGGCAATTGATTGGGACTTTGATAAATTCAGTGACCTCCGGGTAGAACAAAAAGGTTTTATATCTAAATGCATAGATTTTGCTATGGAAAGGATTTTTTTCTGCTATGATGATAATTATTACCTCCAGGAGAAAGGGGTAGCTATGGGAGCCAAATTTGCCCCTAGCCTGGCCAATTTATACATGTCTAAGTGGGAGGAGGAGAACATTTTCAATAATGATTGTGGACAGTTAATACTTTGGAAACGCTTTATAGATGATATCATCATCATTTGGGAGGGAGATAAAAACATCCTTAGAAACCTTCCTATGTTCACTTAACTCCAATGATTATAACCTCACTTTTACAAGTACTATCAGTGAGACTAATGTTCAATTCTTGGATCAAGACATCATCAAGGTGTGAAACAGATGGGATACTAAAACATTTTAAACCCACAGACAAAAATGGGTATATCCCAATTAATAGTTGCCATTACCCCAAATGGCTTAAAGGAATACCCAAGGGTCAGTTTACACGTATTAAACGTAACTGTACTAAAGTAGAAGATTATCTAATACAGTCCCAAATTTTACATGATACATTTGTATAAAAGGGCTATAATGCTAAGGAATTAAATGAAGTGAAAAACAAAATCTCACATCTTAACAGAGATCAATTACTCCAACCTAATATAAAAAAAAGATGGATGCTTTCCCTATATCATTTATAACAGACTACTTTGTCCAACATGGATTGACAGTACAGGTTTTTATCCATGCGGTGGCTGCGTTAGTTGCAGAACCACTGGAAGGAAGAAAAAGATCACTACATTCCAATCTAATACTAATAAGAAAAAATATAAAAAAGTATCTCCTGCCATAGTAGGTATGTAACTTGCCTCCTTGAATGCCCATTTGGGCTACAATATGTGGGTAGGACCACTAGGGAATTAAAGAAAAGGATGGAGGAACATGTAAATAATATCAAAAATGGTTTCATGAAGCACAGTTTGTCTAGACATTTTAAATTAGTTCATAATCGAGATCCCAAGGGTCTCAAGATAATAGGCATAGATAAAGTGGAGAAACATTGGAGAGGTTCCAATCTTACAAGAGAAGTGTCCACTAATGAGTCAAAATGGATATTTTTTCTGGATACATTGACGCCGAAAGAGTTAAATATACATTTCGATATGAATTGTGTCTTAATTATTAACTGAAACTTCTTACATCTTCCTAGTGTTGGCACTTTTAAGTATGAATTCCCATTGGACATATCTATCTTTGACGCCGAAAGGGATAAATATAGATCTCGATTGTAATTGTTTCCTGAACTGTAAAGCTTCTTATTCAGTATGTCCCCAGTGTTGCCATTTTTAAGCATAAAATTATTTTTGGTATCCATCTACTTGCTTTTACTGCAGTTTAGAAACATTGAGCAGCTCTACCCTCTTGTCTCCAATGCCGCTACTTGAACCTCGGTGCCTGGTAAAGCTTCCACCAGATCCTTCACTGAGCAATAGCGACAATTGAGGCCCAGTTTGGGGGCTGAAAAATGTAAGCATTTGTTTGTTTGCTGTTGTGCCTTTTTACAAATAAAGTACTGAATGGACGGATTCACTTGCGAGTGCCAGTTTGTTTTACTTATTACTTGCTTTTACTGTTCTTCACATCGGACCATTCCCCCTATATATTGTTCTGATAGGATGTTGTTTGATATGTATGTAAATTGATTTTGCAAAGTTTAATTGAACCAATTATGATATGGTTAGATACGAGCAGTATACAACTAAGTGAGGAAATGCTGTCAATGAGATCTGATGTCCTTTTGAGAAAGTCGCAGTGATGAAACGCTTCAACGGCGGATCCCATTGACGCTATCCTCAAACACACAAGTGAGCGGAGTGCACTTACCGGCCAGTTTTTAAAGGTTGAGATGCAAGTTTTTACTATTTTTTTATAAAAGTTGTTGGATTCACTGCACTTTGAGTGTTCTCCTCTCTTGTTTGACATGCATGGATATGGAGGTTGTTACCATCAGAAGGAATAGGAATGAGCACCAAGGAGAGCACAGCATTTTCTGTGGAGAATCAGGCTTGCACCTGACTAACGAAAATGTATTTTGGCTGTTTTTGCAGTCATCGGTTCTCTTTAGTGCATTTCTTTTGGGGGATTTGTTCTGACGCAAAGGAAAGGATCACCATTCGCGAGAGTGTCTTTTGGGACACAGTGTTTTTGACATATTGGACTTTCACGCTGTGATACTTATGTGACACATTTATTGAAACATTTATTGCTTTTACACAATGTTTGGATTTATTTTATGTTCACTTATGCACTGTATGCAGGGGCACATTCAGATCACTGAAGTTAGATGTACTATATATTTTGTTAAAACACTCACCTCCTAAGTGCTTTGGGTCTACAGGGGAAAAAGCACTATACAAATACAAAATTAAATGAGTTACCCAAAAATATTCATAACTGTAATTGCAGCTATAACTGGTTTTATCAAGTGCTGACTTGTTTTTGCAACAAAATGTCTGTTTTTAAAAATAAAGTGCTAAGTATGTTGTACAAATAAAATGGTAAAAAACAGTTAAGTAAATACTGATTTCTACGTGGTAAAATAGAAAATACAGAAAAGTCCAAGGGGATTAATACCTTTCCATAGCACTGAAAACCATTAGAGTTAACCACTTTAGCTCTAACATCTATGCACCCTTATGAACTAGAGCCTTGTTTACATTTCTATGTGCCTATTAACCCCTTCGTGACGGGAGACATACACTGTACGTCCAGCCACAAAGGGACCAAATGACTCGTCACGTACACTGTACGTGACGAGTTATTTGCTGTTTTAGAGGGCTGTTAACCGCTGAGAATCAGCTTTTAACATTAATTAATGGATGCCCTTACTACAGAGGCATTCATTAATGAAAGGGTTAACCTTTTTCAGACACCCGATACCTTAATAAAGCAGTAACAGTGAGAATAATTCACAATGACTGCTTGATATAATTAAATAAATAAAATACAATTTTTAAGTTTAAAAAAAAAAATGTGTAAAAAAAAATAAAAATAAGGGAGAAATAAATGAATGTATTTATTGCATTTTTTTTAGCTGTGCTGGTTTTGTAAAAAAAATACTACAAATCAAAACTGGGAAAAAAGTGTTTTTTTAAATGTTTTTTTTCCTCTATTTTTATATTTTATTTGTCCTAAGTGAGGCGTTAGACACACATGTGATATAAATATATAGCCCTATCTGTCCTCTAAAAAACAATATATAATATGTGTGGTTGTACTTTGTAAGAAAGTATATTACTGACGTGGAAGAATCACACAGCAAAAATGTCAAAAGTGTGTCAGTCATTTACGAACAGAAACTAAAAACAAGCTCAGTCATGAAGGGGTTAAATTGGCAATAACTTTTGCATTGTTTATAATACTGAAAGAACACATAAATCTTTTTTTCTAGGCTTTTTTTTTGCAATAATTATTTTCTTTGCAATCTTAAAAAAAAAAAAAAATTCTAGTCAGACCACAACTAACTTTAACCGCTTAGACCAGGTGTTTAGACCCTCTTCCTGGCCAGGACATTTTTCAGTATTCAGCGCTGCAGTACTTTGACATTTATTCCGTCATACAACGCTGTACTGAAATTAATTTTATACCATTTTTTTGGGAACAGATAGAGCTTTCTTTTGGTGGTATTTAATCACCACTGCGGTTTTTATTTTTTACTATAATTAGGAAAAATTACTTAATTTTGAATTTTTTTGTTTTTACATTATTAAGAAACATTTATTATTACCCAGTTTTTTTGTAAAATATTAAAGACCGGGTCACGTCGGGTATATAGACACCAAACATGTCAAGCTTTAAAATTGCGCGCACCCGTAAAATCACAGAAAACTACCATACCCAAAATTGGCCATAGGCTACGCTTTAAAAACTGTTACCGCTCATCAGTTTAGTGTTATCAGTGATTGATGGCCCTACACTGATTGCTCTCAGTGACATTCGTGGCGATATGTAACATGTGTGGCGTAATGGGCGCAATCATCGTTTTTGCACGTATGCGCCCCCGACGCATGTTTGCAAGCGTGTATGTATGGTTGGGGACTTTAATTTTTTTTTTTTATGTGTAACTTAAATTTTTAAGGGGGGAAACTTTAATCTTTTTCCTATTTTTTTTCCACTAAACTTTATTGCTATCACATATGGGGGCTAATAAACCCCCCTATGTGATAGCAAAATAGGTTGCCGGTCCTCTTTATGGAGACATCAAGGGTCTCCAAGACCCCTAATGTCACCTCGGACCCCCCCAATAGAAGCTGATGAAGCACAGATCTGCTCCATCAGCTTCTTTCCAGCTTCTGAAGCTGGAGAGTGACACAAGAATGCGGAAGTGATGTAATATACAGCACTTCCGCATTCTTGCAGCGGAGAGGGGACCGGAGGGAGCTCATGTACCGATCTCCCTCTGATCCCCTGTGACACAGGCACCATGCTGATCCCGGGCTCGCACCGGGCCCAGAGGGACAGCGGCGCGGGGGGGACCGCGGAGGGGGGGGGCACACCGATCGTTACCCCATACAAGCTCTATAACCAGCGGATCGCTTGTATGTTAACAGGCATCGCTACCTGTTTTTAAAAATCAGGCATTTCCTGTGCGCGCGCAGATACAGAGAGCTTTCAGCCGGCCATTTTTTTTTACCATGGCCGAAAGGTAGTTAAATAAACTATAGTTGCTGTATAAAAGTGTACATTTTATTCTATAATTTGTCCAAAACACTAACACTAAACTTAAATTTTTACATAAATCATGGTGAAGTTATTTGCACATGAAATAACATTTTGTCTATTTTTTTTATTTGTTACTATACAAAAACAAATGAACAAAACCAAGAACTATGAATAGTAAAAATATATAAGTACAAATAAATTAGAAAAATAATAGCTAGAGAAGGGGAGGAAGTAGTTAATCAGGGTTTATTAGGGTTAATTTTTTATTAAAATATAAAAATGTTTTCTCATGTGCAAGACATACATACAGTATCAACACTTCAATCTTATTCATTTTGGTTTTAGTTTTTTTTTCCCAAGGTAGTTTTACCTATGATGCATGCTTTTTCATGAGATGGCAATAGGCCCACTTTAAAAAAGAAAATATCAAAGCGCTAAAAGGTATGGATTGTATAGAACTCGGTACAACCAAGTATACAAGTGAGAATATAATAAAGTGAAAATAAAGGGTTAAGTAATTTGGCCTAAACCCAATAAACAAATCAAAAGAAATCCTGCATATAATATTGGAAAAAAGGAGGAACTGAATAACTCAATTGTGTCAAAGAAACTGTGAAAAACCAGACCAACGTTGAAACAACAATGAAAAATAGCCGATATGTGAAGGTCTATTAACTAGTGATGGTGACAAATGTTAATCAAGGTAATACATTTGTTGCATTAAATCATCAATTAATTTGTTTAAAAAAACGCCATGACCTAAAAAAAAGTCTATAACCGATATGTAACAATATGCAGGCGATCCACAAAAAGCACCCCTAAAGTAAAAAAATCAAATCGCCGGAGCAGTGTTCAGTGGAAGGTAATTTAAAAAGCCATAGGAAACGTATACAGGAAAAAATGTTGATGGTGTATTTCAGTGGTAGTCCAACAACCCCTCTTAGATGGGTACTCACCAAATGGAGTTAGTAGAAGGCTTTGGATTAGTGGCAGTTAGGCTTACGGTCACGCTTTATTTTGGACCCGGTTGTTTTTTCCGCTCTGAGACCCAGCAGGGTGAGTGTTTTATCTTCTCCCTTGCAGCGCTGACAGTGTCCCAAAAGCGCGATATGGTGTTGGCGAAACTTCTCGCCGTGGTCCCACGATATTTTAGGAATAAAAGAAGGAGAAAGCCCTCATGGTGTAGTAATTAAAAGTGTACAAATTTATTGAAAATAGTAACTTACACAGGCGGTATAAAAAGTCCGGCCGGCACAGGCAGCTCAGGAACAGTTTAAAAAACTTGTGTGCAAAAAAAAGAATCTACCCTCTTTGACGCGTTTGGTCATGTGACTTTTTTGAAAAGAAGGTAGATGTGAAGTAATGAGGTAAATAGTATATAAACACTCTACTAATTGATCCTAATTAGGAGAGCAATCAGCAGAAAAAAGTCCCGCATAAAAAACATCCATAAAAAAGTTATATGAGAAATCAAACTTATACATAGGATTCAGTATAGAAAACGAAATAAATCTACACAGAAAAAAATATTAATTAATATTTGAAACAGAGGAATAAATTAGTTACAATTCATAGTATTTCATCGGGCATTTCAATCATATAAAACCATTATTAGATATCAGATTTTAAAGTTAATTAAAAGTAATTAACAAATACATCAGAGGTTGCATAGCATTTCATCGAACATTTCAATCGTACATAAAAACGATTGTTAGATATCAGATCATACAATTAATTAAAATTAACTGGTAAATACATAAAAGGGAGCAAAGGTTATATAATTAATTCACCGATCCGAAAAAAATCCCCGCTATGTGAAGGAGGTGAAGATGTGAATCAAGGAGGTGTAATTAAATGTAAATATAAATACATGTAAAATTAAATGAGATATATATGCATAACCGTGTTTAAACAGTTTAATAGGAAAATTAAATAAAGGATAACTATATGTTATGATCTCTCGAAGTGAGATAACCATAAAAATGAATAGTGCATAAATAATAAATGACACTCATATTTAATTTCACACAAAAAAGTGTGAAATGTGGTATATATGTATTAATGTGGCATTGTGAAGAATATATAAGTATTAGTATAGTACAATCCAATCTAGTGCATGGTGCTTTATTCAACATTAATCAGTGAAATCTCTCTGCCGACTTTAATCGGTGTGGTAGGTGGACGGGATAAAGGAATTAATTGGTGAAAGATGTTATGAAGAATAATAAGAGAAGTTTTAAATGACTAAACTACATTTTAAAAGCTACGTGAACGAATAACATATTCATTAATAAATCCAGAAGTGTGAGGAAGGTTTTAGAACTACAAATAAAAACTATATAAATATATGATATATTAATTGTTGGTTAAAAAACAATTTAAATCGAATTCTATGTTGAGTCCTCTGGGTGTCATGGTGTCCAGAAGGAAAATCCATTTAGACTAGTTTTTAGAGATTTCCCTAGTAAGATGGGAACCTCTCCAGTGGTTCTTGATTTTATCAATACCACAAATTTTTAAAGCCCTTGGGTCTTGATTGTGGACCAATTTAAAGTGTCTAGAAAGACTGTGTTTTGTAAACTCCTTTTTTATATTATTAATGTGTTCTTCTATCCTCTTCCTCAGTTCCATCGTGGTTCTGCGGACATATTGGAGTCCACACGGACATTCCAAGAGGTAAGTGACGTAACGACTAGTACAGGAAATAAAGTTTTTAATTTTGTATGCTTTGTGGTTAGTTTGTGATTTAAAAGAGTTTATTTTAGTTCTCAACCCTGTAGTTCTACAACCTAAACATCTTTTGCAGGGATAAAAACCAACTCCTTCAAAAAAGGAAGCAGTATGTTTAGGTGGATCGATAACATTTTTGGATATTTTATCTCTTAGAGTGGGCGCTCTCCTATAAATGATTCTAGGCTTAGAGGGGAGTAGGGAGCTAAGTGGTTTATCCCTTTTAAGAATAGCCCAGTGCTTTTTAATAATATACTCTATGTCACGATGTTGGGCTGAATAATCCGTTATGAATGATATTGGAAAGGCATCGGTTTTCTTTTTTGGACCTTGTTGTACTAAAGTTTTCCTTATCTCTTATCCGATGTAGTTCATCTATCCTATAGCCCTTTTCTGCAAATCTATCGACAAGGACCTGAGATTGTGAATAAAAATCTTCCAGGTCGGTACAATTTCTCCTAATACGCAATAGCTGTCCTTTAGGAATAGCTCTCAACCATTGTGAATGGTGACAGCTTTGGATAGGGATGTATCCATTCTTGTCGGTAGGTTTGAAGTAAGTTTTCGTTTTCCAACCATTTATACCTTAGCAATCTCCAAATCTAGGAAATATACTATGGATCTACTAATGGTGGATGTAAACCGTAAATTATAGTCATTACTATTAAGCCATTTATAAAATTTTCTAGGGAGGGTATTGTCCCTTTCCAGAGAACGAAAATATCGTCGCGTTTCCAAAGTATCAATGATTCTATTGGTTTACTAAAAATGTATTCCTCTTCCCATTGTGCCATATATAGGTTAGCCATGCTGGGAGCAAATTTAGCTCCCATGGCTACACCTTTCTCTTGCAAATAAAAATTATTTTGATACCAAAATAAAAAAAATTTCATGGCAAATTGAAGGCATTCGAGAATATATTTAATTTGCTTGTGTCTAAGGTCTCCATGTTTATCGAATGCCCACTTAATTGCTTTGAGACCTTTTTCATGGGGTATACAAGTGTAAAGAGAGGCTACATCTATGGTGGCTAGTATAGTGTCTTCATCCATCATTTCTGTAAGGTTAGAGAGTATATTTAACATATCCCTGCTATCTTTTAAATAAGCTTCCGTTTTAGTTACCAAGGGTTGTAGATGATAGTCAATGTATTCCCCTAATCTTGCCGTAAGGGAGTCAATTTCACTAATAATGGGTCTTCCTGGTGGTTTTTCCTTGTCCTTATGAATTTTAGGAAGGAAGTAGATAGTCAGCACTTTACAAACAGAGGGTAATAGATATTCTTTTTCTCTTTTCGTTAGTAATTCTTTATGGCCTTTGTTAATTAGGATCAGTAATTCTTTTTTGGGTAGGGTTCTTCTTTAATAATCTATAAGTATCTTTAGTTTGTAAGATGTTCCCCATTTACTCCTCGTAATAAGTTCTATTCATCACAACCACTCCTCCTCCTTTATCAGCAGGCCTGATCACAATATCTTTTCTATTCTCAAGGGATTCAATTCCTCTGCTGATAAATTCTTTATTCTTTGTATATTTCATTTTTAGGGATCTAATGTCTTCTTCCACCAAGCTTTTGAAGACTTCAATTAAGTGATTGGAATTGTTTTTGGGATTGAATACTGAATTGTTCCTTAACGGGGTCTGAATGTATTTCGTTTCTTGGGTAATGGTGGCATTAGAGGGGGTCATATTAGAGGTGGAGAAATAATATTTTTTTATATTTAGTTTCCTAATGAATTTTTGAAGATCTACATTGGTGGAAAACTTATTAAGGTTACGTGTGGGGGCAAATTTCAATCCCAAGTTCAAAACCTTCTCCTCTTCAACACTTAGAGGAGCCGAACTTAGATTGAAAACACCCCCCACTACCAATTTCTGTTGTTTCCTATATTGTAATTTCTTCCCCCCTCTGCAGCCCCTCCTCGAGGTCTTTGGTTTCTGAAAAAAGCTCTCTGGTTCATGTATGGGCCTCTCCTCCCCCTCCCTCCTGTATACCCTTGATCTTCCCATTCTCTCTCTGTATGATCCTCCCATCCCGAGTAGTCTCTGTTCGCCCAGGGAGGTCGCCTCCCTCTCTGGGCTAAGTGACTCGTACGGGTGTGTATCTTTGTAGGGAGGATTGTGGCGGGTGTGCTCCACAAAATCCTGTGTCTTAGGGGTTAAGTCCTTTGGGACGAACAAAGGTTCCTGGTTTTCATCATCTTGTTCCATTAGGGGATGATATCTTTGGGCCAGGGGCAGGTTAAAACGAGTTTGTTGTGTTGATGATTTTTTGTTTTGGAAATTTGTATCATGATCAGTTAGAAGGGGTGTAATTGTCCCTTCTCTTTCACGTTTTTTATGTATTGGTTTCCAATTGAAACTGTTAGGGACCTGGGTTAGGTCCTCTAGGGCAATAGTTGAATCCTGCTCACTGGTGTTGCAACTATTAATGTCCTCTGATGGGGTTTGCCATTTATAAACGTTATGGTTTTTAAAATCATACATATCTCTGATGTATTTCTTATGTTTTCTGTTCTTAAGTTCTGAATCTCTTTTTATTAAAAATTGTTCTAAATCCTTTATAAGGTCTTTATGTTGTTCGGGTTCTCCTTGGGATTCTATTTTTATTTTAAGCTCTTTTATTTTAATCTCCACTGAATCTAGTTTCCGTCTTTTCCTGGCTATTAAAAGCTGCAAAAGTTTTTCTTCACAATGGTGAAGGAACCTAATCCACTCTAATTGGGACTCCTGATCTTTTAGTCCGTCATTTGGTGGGATATCCCATCTGAGGCTTCTAGGGACGATACCATCCACTAGATATCGTTCATGTGTGGTGATATCCCACCATAAAATAAGTTGTTTTTCCAACAGCCATTTGAGAGATTTTAAATCCTGTTGGATATTATACCCCTTATAGTCGCTTTATGTGCCTCCCAGAGAATCCCTGGTGACACTTCTGCCCCTAAATTTTCGGAGAAGTAATGGGTAAGGTCCTTCTCGACAGCCGCAAATATTTCCTTATCTAGCAATAGAGACTCATTCAGTCTCCAAGTCTGAGGTGACCACGGGTCCCTCGACAGCTTCATTGATAGTAGTACCGGAGCATGATCTGATAATGTAGAGGGCAAAATTGAAACTTTATTGACCATATGTAAATAGTGATGTGCCACAAATATGTAATCTATCCGTGTGTAAGTGTTGTGGATAGAAGAAAAAAACGTATAATCACGCTCTTGAGGGTGTAATATCCTCCAGGTGTCTATCAATTGCATTTTGTGTAAAAGTGTTTTCAAAAAGTGAAGACGTTTGTAAGTGGGAGCGAGCCATAGATGAATCTAAAGCAGGATCTAAATGGAGGTTAAAATCCCCTGCTAGTATCCTAATTCCTTCCTGGTATTCTTTCAAGCGCCCCAATGTGTTACGTAGAAACCCAACTGGATCTCTATTAGGTGCGTATATAGTCACTAATGTCACTGTACGATTATCAACCTGACCCTCAAGGAATAAGAATCTACCATCAGGGTCTATTTCTGTAGATGTGGGTAAATTTCAAATTTTTATGGATACCAATAGCCACACCCCGGGAGCTACTTGATGGCGAGGTGCTATAGAACCAGATCGGATAGTGTAGCGAGTTCAGGCGTACTCCAGTGCGATGAGAGAGATGGGTCTCCTGTACAAATACAATATCGCAGTGGAGCCGCCTCAGCTCACTAAAAAATTGATGTCGCTTCGCAGGTGTATTTAGCCCCCGAATATTGTAGGTTAATATATTTAGATCAGTCATTTACCTGAGATATCACTCGTTGTGCGCTCGCACTAATACAAAGGAGGAAGGGAAGGGTCCATAAAAATAAAAAACCACAAAAACAGGCACAAAAAATTAATATAAACAACACACACCCAAAAACACACAAACAAGACAAAAAAAGATGGAGCTGGAATTTCCAAAATTTGACAGAATTGGTCAAGATCCTCAGGGAATCGAAGAGTCGCCATTTTCCCGTTTTTTCGGGCCAGGAGGCAGGAGGGAAACCCCCATCTATAAGTTATACCTGCTTGCTTCAGGTTTTCCAACAACGGGCGTAATTCCCTACGCCTCCTCAAAGTTTCCCTGGCAAGATCTGGCTATATCTGTATCTGCATGCCCTCAATCTCCTGTAATGGCTGTACTCTTAGTTTCTTCAGGATCCTTTCCTTATCTGTATAATAATGGAGGCGGCATATAACGTCTCTAGGTGTCTCCGATATAAAGCCCCGCGGGCGCGTTGCCTTGTGTGCCCGATCGAGCAATAGCGGAGTGGTAGGTGCCTGTCCCAGTATAATATTAAAGGTCTTCCTGAGTATATTAATCAGCTCTGTATCCGACGTGGTTTCCTGGAGACCTCGCACTCGGAGGTTGTTCCTGCGGCTCCTATTATCTTGATCCTCCACTCGGTAAGATATTGCTCTTTGAGAATGGGACAGTGAATGTACTTGTTTTTGTAAGGCTAACAGTGCCCTTGCTTGTTGATCCAGACGGTGTTCACCCTCTTCCACACGTTGAATCAAGTGTGTTACCTCCCCTCTAAGGGACACAATATCTGTCTTCAGGGATTGTTCCAAATGGGTAAGCATTGCTGTTAATTCATTTCTGGTAGGTAGTGCTCTCACCATTTCATGTCGGTATGTCTATTAAATGTGTCCCGGTCTATATCCCTGAGTACGCACAAGTGAAGAGTTATGGACGGGATGTCCAAGCTTGCAGAGAGGGGAGGCCCGGAGCTCAGCTTAGGTGCGTCCTGCCGCCATGAGTTCTAGGACACGCCCCCAAGTCCAGACAAGCGTTTTTAACCAAGAATTTATTAGCAGTGTAAATTTGACCAGCAGTCAGGATAATGTAAAAGAATAAGGCTACGCCCAACTTTACTAGAGAGAAAACATATACTGTAGGTTGGGTTTTTTCTACAAGATTTAGAATATAGCAGTGGAAAATTAAACAGCAGCAGGGGAGTTTCAATAACGGATAATAGGCATAACCAGCGTATGGCTAAAAAAAATATTTATATGGGGATAGAGGGGTGTGGTTAATGTCACCGATATAATGTGAGGTTTCTTTGGTGCACACTGTACTTGCAGTTCAATTTCCTTTTTTGCAGTGTCATGTTGCAAAGAAAAAGTAGCTTCAAAAACAGGTGGTCAGTAACAAGTAAATGCTGTGTTTTGAGAACCTCAAAAAACCAACTACGAGTACCGATACTTTTTTTTTTACTGTTATGAGACAGTTTTTCTAAAACAATACAGAACAAATGATTTTAGGACAGTGGAGAAGTGCCAGGGATCGGTCGCAGCTGCAAACGCTGCACCCCTGTAGTTGTGCCACCAAGCTGTATAGGGACTACACATCTCAGCTGTACATTATACAGCAATGCAGAATACCACCAGCTATAGAGGACTACAAATCCCAGCAATACATTATACAGCAATTCATAATAATACCATAAGATAGGGAGGATTACAAATCCCAGTGATACATTATACAGCAATGCAGAATAATACCATCAGCTAGAGAGGACTACAAATCCCAGCAATGCATTATACATCAATGCAGAATAATATGAAGTTACATACTCTGTACTGCTCTGGGGTGCGGGCTTGATGCTTCTGCAGAGGATCTCAGGTGGCTTTGCGGGTCTCAGGAGCCTATCCTGGGTGTCAGGCTGAGCAGGATCTCAAGGGGTTTTGTGGAGTCTCAGAGGGCTGTGCGAGGTCTCAGGTGGCTGTGCAGTGTCATAGATGGGTGGTGTGGGGTCTCAGGTGGCTTTGTGGGGTTTCAGGGGGGCGGTGCAGGGTGTGGAGTCTGAGGGGCTGCATGGAGACTCAGGAGGCTGTGTGAGGTCTCAGGTGGGCTGTGTGAGGCCTATGATGGGCTGTGTGGTGTCTCAACAGACGTCTGGTTGGTTTCGCAGGAGTGTGCAGGTGGCGTTGTTTTAGGAAGGGGATGTGGGGTCGGCGCTGTAAACAGGTGCCACAGTTCACAGGAAGGCTGCCTTGCTGGGGACCTCAGCAGCCTTCCTGTGAACAGTGGTGCCCGTTTACAACTCCGGATTCAGCGTAAAAATTTAATGCGCATTGTATCTGGGCATTTTCACAAGCCTTTGGGTTGTAGTGAGAGAGAGAGAGAGAGAGAGAGAGAGAGAGAGAGAGAGATTAAGGTGCTGTGAAGCTGCTGAACATTACTGGGAGCCTGGAGTTTGAGAGAGACTCAAAAGGTAAAGATTGTGATAACCTTTGTGGACTGAAGCCATCCAAGCCGGTTTAAAAAAAAAAAATATTTATTGACAAAACACGTCAAAAACATATGCCCAAGACACATTAGATCAATATCAGAAACTAGTAGAGCGAACCAACTAATCAGGTAACAGGGAATAACACCAAACATAAAATATAACTACGAGTCACTCAAATGAACAAGAGTAATGTACGTTTATGGAAACATTTGCAAGATAAAACAAAACTTAAATGAGGAAAAAGAGGGTTCCCATGCCAAGAGCAAGTGACATCTCACTGCCACAGAGCAGCCAAGCATCTGTGGGATCAGGATTCTATGCATGCAACAATGCCGAAACAGGTAGGTAACTCAAGAGGTCATGTACCAGAGATAACGGTCAGAGTAGATGAAGTAAATCCATAGGCTCCAGGTAGAGTTGAAGTTTTTTAAGGAAGCGGTCAAGTCTTCCATGGTATAGAGGTCATTGATTTTGGAAAACCACAGTTTAACAGAGGTAGGATGAGGAGACTTCCATAACAGTGGGATACATGCCCTAGCAGCATTGATCAAATGAACTGTGAGTGAGAACTATTCCTTGGAAAGAGAGCGCCTGATCAGATGCAATAGACAGGCAGCAAGCAGGGTTATCCTTCAAGTCTACCATGGTCAACTGCGCCACTATCTCTCCCACTGTGTTCCAAAAGCCCTGTAGTTTGTCACAGGACCAAAAGATATGTATGAAGGTGCCTGGAGCAAAACCGCATCTCCAACATAAAGGAGAAATAGGGGGTGATTTACTAACCTAAACACACACACACACCAGGTGTGTGTGATTTTCACACAGCAAAATGTATTTAATCAACCAAAAAGTCTCTAAAAGCATATTTCCACTAATGCCATATATGGAAAAATCATGCACATGATGCATATATAATGCTGCTTCACAGTTTAGACAAAAATGGTTAGCTCATGCATTTACATTCCTTGCATTCATCAACGCAAGCAACACAACATAGAGCTAATTTACCCAACATCACCTTGGAATTCCTTCAGGGCTTTGCACAACACACCTGCTGGGTGTGTACACATTACAAAGGTGTTTAGATTCCACCCATAGATCATGCTGGGAGGGAACACACTGCAGAGGTGTATACACGTTCGTGGTGTGTTTATAAGGTTAGTAAATCAACCCCATAGAGTCATTGATCTTGTGTAATACAGGTGGAACTTCATACCAGCGCGTAAAATGTTTGTATCCCGCCTCCTGATATTTATGCGCTATAAATGACTTATGGGCAATGGAGAGAATGCTATCTCTTTGAGATGGTGTAAACTCCCTGTTCATGTCTGCCTCCCATTTAGTTAGAAAAGGTGGAGAGAAGTTGAGAGGGGGAGAGATCAGTAATTTGTATATTGTCGAAATGGCATGGTGGGATGGGACAGTCCCCGACACATGTTATCAAACATCTTGGCTTCCAGTGAGGCTATCACCCTCAAAACCTGGCCAAGCTGCATAGTACTCCAGAGATCCAAAGGGGGTTCCACCAAGAAGAGTAAATCAGAACACGAAAGCTATCGGGAGTTGGATCTATAATCTAACAATCTAAACTTATTAGCTACAATAAGCCAGCAAGGCCGACTGTTGTCAAACCAGGGTGGAAGTCAGGGTCACCAAGCACTGAGGTGAGGGAAAAGGCGATAACGTAGAACCTTTGAACACTCTACGGGCCACCGCTATTGTGTTATAAATGAAGGGATGTCGGCGGACCGCGGGTGAAAGTGGAGAGGACAGCCAAAGCAGGCCTTCATGGGGGAACATAAATGTGCTCTGTTCCATAGAAACCCACTGTTTTGTATCTTGGTGAATACACCAGTCCAACAGATCACAAAGATCTGGTAAGCCTACTCCACCTCTGGACTTAGAAGGATTAAAAGATGTCTCCTAACCCAGTGGGAGCCATCAGCCCAGACAAAAGAGACAAATTTGGTATGTAGTTTACGAATAAAATGAGATGGAAGATGTATAGGTATAGCTTGAATGGGATATAGTATGCGGGGTAAAACTGTAATTTTATGGTAGTTACACCGATTAAACCAAACCAGAGACAAAGAGGGCCAATTGCGAAGGCCCTGATTACTTTTACGAAGCAAAGGGACTTGGCTTCATAAAGAGCTGAAAAATCAGATGCAAGGTTAGTTAGATATTTAAGGTGACGTTGTTCCCAATGGAAATGGAAGGTGCGCTAAAGGCACTGAAGCAATTGTGGCGACAAGGAATTGTTAAGGGCAGCCGACTTAGAATAATTAAATTTTAAAGTTTGCTAAGCTACCATAAATAGATCAGATATGAGATGAGGCAACGAGGATTCTGGATCAGTAATAAAAAATATTACATGTTCGGTGTACGCTGCAAGTTTGTGAGAACCCAAGGGTACCTTCAGGCCAGATATGTCTGTGGAGGCCTGCACTGTACAGAGAAGAGGTTCAAGGGAAAGGGCAAAGAGAAGAGGAGACAATAGGCAAACCTGGCAAGTGCCATTAACAAGGGAGAAATATTCAGGGCGGGTTTCGTTAACATTTATAGCTGCTGTAGGGGAGGAATATAACGTGAATATTCATTTGAGCATATGGGGGCCCAACCCGATATACAGTAATGAAGGGTGGACCACAACAATTTCTTGTGCAATGCCTCCAGACCCTGCATTTCCTGAAACAACTGCCCTATCTGCAACGCACTTGCTTTCTTCTTGCAGGATCTGTGCTTAATCAGAATACCATGAATTACGCTTTTATGTGCTTCCCAAATCATTAAGGAGGGCAGAGCAGAGGAGGCAAGTTCTGAAAAGAAGGCCCGTAACTCAGCCTCAAGATCAGATCTGATCAGGCGGTCTTGCAAGAGGGACTCAATCAACTTCAAGGAAAAGCAGGTTGGTCTGGAGTCCATAAGATCAAGGGACAGATGGATGGGTGCGTGAAACGTGGGGACGTCCTAATTGGGGGCTCTCCAGAGGGGTGGGGTTGATTTGGACGCTGGTGTGCTGCTCCTGGGGTGTGCGGACCGGGGTGTCTGACGTTTGTGCTAAAGAGGAAACAAAAAAGGAGGAAGAAGCGCCACGACCTAGCGCAGGTAAAAGGAGAGTGAGCGAAGGGGTGAAGAAAGTGTGAGATGTTATACTTACTCGCAACTTTACTTACGCAATGGTGAGTTCATGTGTTACACACCTGCTTTCTGTTCACACCAGATCACTCACATGTCAATATTTATTAATTTTGACCCCTACGTCACCACATTAGAGGTCCCACCTCAAGTCTGATACAGCAGTCATCACCCCACCTTCAAGAGACCATCAATACCAAAGCTCAGATCAAAAACATGCGAGCATAACATCTCACACTTTCTTCACCCCTTCGCTCACCCTCCTTTACCTGCACTAGCTTGTGGCGCTTCTTCCTCCTTTTTTGTGAAGAAAAAAAAGAAAGCAACCAATAACTGTGAGGAGTTGTAACGGGCACTAGGATATGGGTAACCGGTGAAGGGATAAGTCACACCTCCAAAGAGCGCAAAAATGGAAGATATAGAGGGGAGGGTGTACCAAGTATAAAAAGAACATAGTGTAACATACTAATCATAGACAAGTTGCATAACATGACTAACAGCAGGCATGACAGGAAGTACAAAAAGAGCACCATCAGGCAAGTTGGGGGGCAACGTGCACTTGAACCAGAACAAAGCAAAGGGGCCTGCCATACCCAGAAGGCCAGCCTACTTGTTCCGAGGAGTCTCAGGGCCGCACCCACAAAAAACAAAAAAGGTGGACACAACCTCAAGTTCCCCTGGAAGCGATAATATCCAATGCTTTCCTTTGAAAGGAAAAAAAGGGGGCTAACAAAATTAACAGATCAAATAACAGTATAAAAGAGCCTGGGAAATATCCAAACATACACAGTCAAAAAGTTAGTGCACAACCAAAATAATAATGAGCAGCCACCAAACTGGCAGTGTCAGGTAGAGAAAGTCAGAATCTCCAACACCAAAAGAACTGGGGGATCCAGCAGAGGTAGGAAACTGTTAAGCATGAGAGCCAACATCTGGAAGGAAGCAGGTGGAGTCCATCAGTCGACAGAAATGAAGAAAAAAGTTACAAAAAAGTTCCCTCTGAAGTGGAGGCCATCCGAATGAAAAGCAGAATTCAGGATTCACGGCGCACAGGGCCCGAACTCTCAGTAGCAGCACGTTGAGATTGTCGTCCTCGGCCCCTGGCTGGGCGAGGGAGTCTGGCTGGCAGGGGAGTCGGAGTAGATTGTGTGGCCGGGAAGTCCAGTTGGGTACTTTGATGTCCCCAGAATCCAGGAAGCTATATAGGTCCGGCAACTGATCAGGAGTGTGCAGGAAAAAGGTACGATCATTCCGTCAGACAATAAGGTGGAACGGATGGCCCAACCAGTATTAAGCACCCACCGATCTGAAGACGAAGAACAATGGTCGCAGAAGTCTGCGCATACGCAGAGTGTGTATGGATAAGTCGGGCATCACCTGGATAGGAGCCCCATCAAAATCCAAAGGGCCATGAAATCATGCCTATTGCAGAAACTCTTCTTTGATCACAAATAGATGCGACAAAGAACATCTCTAGGGGCCCCAGAGGTGTTGAGTCTGGACCACTGAACTCTATGCACCCTGTCCACCTCCAAAGGTTCGGTGGGTGGTCTGTTTAGGTATTGATTCAAAATAATGGTACCCGTAGACCAAAGCACGGCTCCTACCGTCGCTTCAGGAAAGCCTTTAAGACGAAGGTTATTTCACTTGTTCCTGTTTTCATGGTCATCCTGCATAGGAAACAGGGTGGTCAAACGCTCTGCGGTCACAGAGTGGACCTCTTCCAAGGCAGCAAGTCTAGTTTCAAAGGCAAAGGTGGTGGCTTCAAGCAAGGTCACTTTGCCATCCAATGTGGCAACCTGCTGTTTAACTTCATGGACCTCTGCCCGCAGAGCATCCACAATTTTAAAGGCCATAGAATCCAGATCCTCCTTAGTCGGAAGACGGGGAATAGAGTCCTGCCAGGCCCAGTCACTTCTCCCTCCGAGCCAGGGGAGCCCGCCGAACCAGAAAACAGTCTGCACACCGAAGGAGCAGGGTCAGGATAGGTGAGGCAGGAAGCTCCGGGTCTCGATGCAAAGGTGGAGGTTGTAAGGCTTGCGATTTGTCCTGCTTTTTATGAGAAGGTTTAGAGGCCGAAGCAACGCACGCGGAGACACCATGTTGAGTGCTGACTGAGATTTCTCCATTGGGAAAGGGGGGGGCAGAATAGTAAAACAGGTCCAGTCCTCGGGAGGTCTCAGATTTGCCAGCGGTGTTTTGGCATGCAGGGAAACTGGTAAGCAGCATTTGTTGTAGTGTCTGCTGAACGTGGCGGTTACGGAGCTCCGGTAGCCTGCGTCTTCACTCGACCATGTTGAAGCCACTCCCCTGGAAGCAAACGCTTAAGTTGTTATACTATGCTGAAGAAAGAAAGGACAGTTTCTATTGTTGGCTATGGAAAATAAATGCTGTTTTCTGATTAAGCCTGTGTCCTGCCAATTCCCCAAGTCTGGGTGACAACCATGGTTCCCCTCCATATATGAGTGAGCGTAGCTACTCTTGGACATGACATTTATTATTAGCAGGTTTACCAAGTGAGAATAAAAGGGAAGAAATCCTGAAAAGGAAAAAAAGAACACAAATGCAGCCACTACATGAAAGCACTGGTAAGCTGCAGTATATTTAAGTTTTGATTTTGGGTTTAGATACGCTTGAAAGACCAAGCAGGAGGATCAGGATATGTCAAGTATGCCCAAGTCACACTGGGGGCTTCAGCTGCCATTGCGGTGTGTGGGGATTCTGGTGTTTCCTGTTACTATTAGAGATGCACTGAAATTAAAATGTCACAACCGAAACTAAACCAAAATTAAAAAAATTGTCAGGCCGAAACCGAGATGTTTTTTATTTTATTTGTTTAAAATATTTTATTTTTTATAAACTTTTAATTTTTTTATATTTATTTATTCATTTTTTATTAAATATTTTTTACTTTTAGGGGCTTCGGGGAAATATTAGGGGTCTAAACATACCCCTCATATTTCCCTTTTTAAATAGAAAAAGAGATTGGAGGACACAGAGTCCTCAATCTCTTTTTCTGCAGCCCCTGTTATAAATGAACAGGAAGCCTCTATACTGAGTGTTCCTGTTCATTTATAACATGTGGATATAGTGTGTTTACTATAACCACAATCATGAATGAACAGGAGGTGATGTAGATATCTTCCCATTCATTCATAATTGAGGCTATAGTAACCATACTATGTCCTCAATTATGTACAAACACTCAGCGATCACTGAGGAGAGAATAGGATGCGCCGCTGTATCGGTAGAAAAATGGCACTTTCGGCATTTAGCCAAAAGTTATGTTTCGGCGGCCGATATATTGGTGCATCCCTAGTTACTATATATGCTCAAAGATGGAGGCTCTCATAGATTAGACTTTGGACCACGCTATACAACCCTAATAGTTAGACAGTGTAATTGTTTTTGCAGGCTAGCTGGTAAGTGTCAAAAGCAAAACAAATGATTATCCGCGCTACAGTGCTCTACCCCAAAATCCTCAATAACACCCTATTGACAGCTGCAGAAATAGAGAGAAGCTATATAAACTTCTCCCACATTATATTAAACAAAAGACACTGCGCTATCTCTCATCATGCACAAAACCGAGCGGATGGCTGGGCGGTCACAGAATCGCACACCACCGCTGATCGCGTTGGCAGTGCTATTATTTTCTAATGGCACTCCATTCGTGCCAATCAGATTGCACGGTTTCCCGCCCCAATACCGCCTGGGTGGTCCCACACGATCGTGGTTGAAAACATGAATAGGTTAAATGTTTTATTGTTCTAAAATAGTCTTACATTAAAGTTCTTCATAATCATAAAGAAATTGGCCTAAAATCATTAGTCTGTATTGTTTTTTTTAAAATGTCACCTGTCCCTTTAAGAAAAAATATCTGTAATTGGTATCGGCAAGTACATGATGGGAAGTACTTGTACTTGGTCTTGAAAAAGTGGTATCAGGACATCCCTAACTATTAACAAATGTAGCTTGTTTGTGTACCACTCAGCTGTAGATCCTCAAATCATCTTTGAATTCATGTCGACACTGTCCTTTCTTCTGGAGGGTGGCTACTTTTGTTTCCGATGGTCCCTGTGTGTGTGTTGTAAAGTAGCCACCGCTCAAAAGTGATACACAAAATGTGTTTTTGTTAATAGGGTACTTGAATGCATTTTTAAGATTTAACTACCGAGTTTAGTCTCACTTTAAAAGGAGAACTATGAGGTTAAGGCTTTTCCCCATAGTTCTCCTTAGGGTAACGGGAGGACACAAACTAGCGTGCTCACGTCACCCTAAGCTCAGTATACTGCTGTAGCTCGCGGTATACTGAGACGCCGCAGCTGAAGCGTATCCTGACAATTATGTCTGGATCCGCTCAGCTGCGTGAGTGACAGCTGGCTCTGCCTATCTAGAGGCAGAGCCAGCTGTACCTGCCCCCTCCCACGTCCGATCTGCCAGTCAGCTCTGGCGGATCGGAGCGGGGAGGGGGGAATCCAGCCCCTCCCCTGTCACGGCAGAGAGCTGTGACAGGATCGAGAGGTGAGCGAACACCGATATGTGTTCGCTCACCTCCCGATCTACTGAGCCGACCTGTGACAGTCTCATTCTCACAGGTCGGCTAGAACTATGAGGTGAGTAAAAAGCACTCACCTCATAGTTCTCCTTTAACTCTCTCAGGTTTAGTAAGTAAGGAAAGGAACTCCCCATAAAACTGACTTTCACATCAACCAACAAATGGGTACTTCATACGTCTGGTCTTGAGAGTAATTCTGAAACGTTACAACCACCTCTATGTTCAAAATTAAATTAAAATGTTAAAGTCAGACAAAATTATTTGTCATTTTAAATTGCAATTGATTTTAACATTCAATTTAGGAATAAATGGGGTTTCTCGAACGAAAACTAAATCCACTGTTAGAATGTTGTTTGCAAAAACATTTCTATCCAGCTCCTTTGATGTTTTTTGTCACTGCGGACAAAATTAATAGTCAAATTTAACCCCATTAACTATTAGAAAATCATACAAATGTTCAGAAAACAAACTTTTTCTAACACCATTATGCTGGTGTGTAGCTGGTTTTATATAATAAATATGTGTGCAAACCTGAAATATTCATATGCCGTTTTCATGTTTACCTGAGTAAAATAATAATATTTTTTAAAATGGTATTTGTAGTCCTTAACCTGATAAATATATACAAAAACATTAAACACTCAGTTTCACTTGCCAGGTATTTGCGCAATAAATCAGAAAATGTTTTTTTACATTTATTAGAACATAGGGAATAAAAGACACACAACACTCCAGCTTTAACATTTGGAAATGTTAAGAACTAAAAAAACATACATACTGCAGTAGAAGAAAATTTTAGAGGTATATAAATTTGGCAGTCTGAGCTTTTTTATTCTGTCCTTCAATCTACAGTCAAAAGAATCAAAGATTGCATATACTACAAAATATGTTGAAATTACTAAATATAAATGCTATTAGTTGATTAAATTGCCTTTTTACTTATCTAGGGTGACCATGTACACTTTCAAGACAGGGAGAGGTCTAAGGAATTCCTCCACCATCAAATCTGCCAGGACCAAACATCTGTCAGCTAGCCCATCACTGTGTAATGGCGCAAGTGTGCATAACAACTTTCTTCCCCTTTGGTGACTATCACATATTTCCCCAATAAGCTGGAAACATTACAGGTTTTATGTGGAACTCAGACCAGGCATAGGAGTCTGTGCATAAGGTCTAACAAACATTACTGAGAACAGATAAAAGATCCACTCCTTTACTTTGTTCAGTTTAGAGAAGTAGTATTACTAGTAAATTTTGTGCATGGCTGACCCTGCTGCACTGCAGTTCTCTATTTCCTAAATGACACCTAGTCATCAACACAAAAGTGTAATTTTTTTAATGAAAATATTTTTTTGTAAATGCAATGGTTCTTTAATAAATTCCAAGCACTGTAAATTGTAGAAATGATATTGCAGTTGTATAATACATGTTAATCAAATAAAGATGCGTTTTAAAAAGCAAATGAGGTATGAGTGGCAAAGCTTTTACTCCTTAAACTCCAGTTTTTATAAGCACTACCATTAATAAATAGTTGATGCATCATACTGAAATATATGTAAACAATTACATGGGCTACCTATGTACACTGTAAATTATCCATTAGTGAGAAGCTTAACATACAGAAATTGCATACAGTAGGCTTAATTCACAAACCGCTAAAAACACCAAATAAGGGCTCTTATTTTCAAAAAAGTGACACTGGTTTTCATCTTAGGCAAATGAGATTTGCTTATTACAGTCACATGGCTAAAAAGAAAGATCCTTATTTTTGTGTACAGCTGTATTAATTGAGCCTATAGTGTATACTTTCTAAGCGAGTTCATTTTAGAATTACATACAATGTGTGCACTTCCGAAGGAAGTTAATTTCACACATTAAAGCCAGCTACTTTAGCAGTCTTATTACTTGTAATGTAAAAACATAAATTTTCCTTAAAATCTACATTCTACTGGACTTCAATCTATTGCATGAATTATGTTGGGCTAAAAGGTATATAACTTCAAATAAAAATGTTGATATTTTATCAATAAAGCAGACCAAAGTAAAAAGGGACTTTTAGGTTCAATGTATCATCATTGTTATCCAGTTTTTGAATAAATAAAGATTAAATTAGCTTTATATAGAACTAACAAATTCCTGAATCACTCTTGATATCGGCCTCTTGTAATTCTATGCACTGAAAGAACGAAGTTACAACATGTAAACCAAGGTACTATGGGCAAAATGCAGATAGCACCAAAATGGCCCAAAACTCACTGCTTCCCTAGCTCGTCTCCTCCCTGCTGGCACCAATCTGTGTCCCCTCTGATCCCCGCTGCTCTCCCCCCACCTGTGTTGGCATAGGCAGCGGGGATCGGAGGGGACACAGACCGGTGCCTGGCAGAGGGAGGGAAGCTGCCGGGATGCCGAGCGGGGAGGAGAAAGCCGTCACAGGAGCCCGAGCAGGGTGGAGAGGGAGGAGAGCTCGGCTTCCTGTGACAGCTGTCTCCTCTATGCACCGCCCCAGTCGGCATCCTCACAGCTTCTCTCCTCCCCGTTGGGTGTCGGTCTGTGTCCCCTCCGATCCCCGCTGCCTCTGCTGACACAGAAGTCCGAGGAGGAGGCTGAACTCTTCTCCAGCACCGCCCCGTTTGGCCTCCTGTGACAGATGAGTCAGAATAGAGAGCGGGTTACAAGCATTCAGCAATCAGAACTGATCGCTGAGTGTTTATAAATAACTGAGGACATGGTATACTTACTGTGTCCATAATAATAAATTAACAGGAAGTGCTCTACATTACTTCCTGTTCATTAATGGATTGTGGCCATAGCAACTGATACGATCACCACAGTTTATGAATGGACAGGAACACTCAGTATAGAGGCTTCCTGTTCATTCGTAACAGGGCTGCAGAAAAAAAAAGAGATTTAGGCCTTGTTCACACCTGGCCGTTTTGTAGCGTGTCCTACGCTCTACAAAACGGCCCAAAAAATAAATAGCATTACAGTCAATGGTCTCGTTCCCACCTGTCCGTATTTCAGCCCGTCCCTACCGCGCTACAAAACGGCCCACGTCTGAAAAGTTCCAGGAGCTTCTTTGCGGCGTATTGGGCCGTTTTGTAGCGCGTTCGCGCCCATAGACTTCGACGGGAACGGGCGAAATGTCTGTTTGAGCGTTTTTGGTCACAGAAATCGCGCACAGAACGCGTGTTCCGCACATGGCTACAGACCACTCCCACCTTGCAGAGAGCTGTTGCAGAAGAGAAGATGGAGGATGCAAGTACATTTGGCATGCTGGATTCTGAGGCCTTCATACGGCTGGTGCAGGGAAGGCCATGTCTATATGACATGCGTCATGCTAATTATAAGAACAGGCGCATCAGGCAACGTGCATGGCTGGACATCGCACAAGCTACGTGGCCGGATTGGGAAACTTTCTCAAAGCATGCAAAGGAATCCAAAGGTACATTAGCAATGTTTTTTATGTGTTGAATATTTTCTTGAAGAATGCATGCACTTTTACAATGAACGGGACAGAACAACAATAAGCACTATTGTTTATGTACTAACCTCTTTATGGACATGCGGGTGTAGGTGAAGAATTTCTCCTCATGTCCACGTAGGGTCTGAAACATAGCCCAAAATTGGCCTCTTTCCTCACGGTTGGCTATTACCGGATGGATCCAGAATCTTCGCCTACTGTCCCTCCTTCTCCACAATGCTATCAAACGCAGTGCTGCAACGACTGCTGCAGTCCTCCTACGTCTGGTCAGCTCCATATGTCACAAATCAATCCAAACTGCTCTCTGCAAAACATAATCCACACAACACACGGTCTTTTGCAACAGGAAGGGGAAATGCTACGTCTCAGGAAGTCTTTTTCATTGGACGCCTGTGGAAAACCAGGAATTCTTCTTCATTGGATACCTCTGTTGCTGCTCCAAAACGCGTGTGCGTTGCGCGTTTCTAAAATACAAAAATGCGCAAAAAACGCTCATAAAAACGCGCCAAACGTCGGGAAGAAAACGCGCGTGTGACGCGCTTAGGCAAAACGCCCAGGTGTGAATAAGGCCAGGCCTTAGGGCTCAATCTAATTTTCTATTTTGAACAGGGAAATATCAGGGCTATGTTTAGACCCCTAATATTTCCCCAAAGCCCCTAACTGTAAAAGTAAT
>NW_017308599.1:138946-140574 GCF_000935625.1 Nanorana parkeri | reverse complement strand
GTTGTTGTTTTGGTCTAGAAATTTCATTTTAGTGCAATATCTATCTATACACACACACACACCACATATACAGTGCTCAGCATAAATAAGTACATCCCAACAGATTTGTCAGAAAACCTTTACTTTACTTTTCAGAATCAACATTTTCTATGGGACACTATACTACAAAATACTCTCACACATTGATTGCAACCAAGATTTGTTAATTTGCACACACAAAAATGTATTTTTCCTAACAAATTCATTCAAGATCATGTTGCAAAAATAAATACACCCCAATGAAAGTCATAGGAGCAAAGCTACATTTTAGACAACAAAATCCTAATCAACAAAGAATTACAACTACAGGCGAGTATAATAATTCACTAAACAAGTGTCCAGCGGACAGTTGATTATAAAAGGGCGTTACTTAAGAAAACCCCTTCCCATTTCCTGCTGTCAGCAATGGCACCACATGGAAGAGAAATGTCGCAAGGCCTGAGAAAGAAAATCATTTCTTTACACAAAAAAAGGTAAAAGGCTACAAGAAGATGAGCAAAGCTTTACTTGTCAGAATACTGTAGCAAAAGTGATACAAAAATGGAACAAAGAGGGAACTGCAACCATCTCACAGAGACGTCCAGGCCGTCCACAGAATTTAACACAGGAGCGTCTTCTGATAAGAAGGGTTGAAGAAAAATTGGCATGCATGTTCACTGCAGTTAGCTAAAGATGTAGAAAGCCAAACTGGGGTGATTTGTTTCCCGTGACCCAATACGGCATACACTGCAGAGGAATGGCATGAATGGGTGTCGTCTACGAAGGAAGCCTCTCCTAAAGCCCATGCACAAAAAAAGCCCCCCTTACAATTTGCCATGGCCCATGCTGAAAAAGAAGACTACTGGGACTCTGTACTCTGGAGTGATGAGACCAAGAGCAATGTTTTTGGAACTGATGGCTTCAAAACGGCATGGTGTTGCAAAGGTGACGAATACAAACAAAAAAGCATTTTTTGTTTGTATGTTTGCCTACGGTAAAACATGGTGGTGGCAGTGTCCTTCTGTGGTGCTGCATGAGTGCTGCTGGTGTCAGGGAGCTGCATTTCATTGATGGTGTCATGAATTCACAGATGTACTGCTCTATATTGAAAGAGAAGATGCTACCATCACCCCCGTGCCCTTGGTCGTCGTGCACCTTACCAACATGACAATGATCCGAAACACACAGCACAAATTGAGCATCACTCTCCATCCAGCATCCAGGCTTTACAAGAGGTCGCTCTTCAAGAATGGAAAAAGACAGATGTTGCAATATGTCACCAAATTGTTCATTCCATGCCTAGAAGACTTGGTAATGTCCTTACAAATCATGGAGGTCACACAAAATACTAGATGTAGTAGTTTTTGTTGTGGGGCGTATTCATTTTTGCTTCACCTAATTTGAGTAAAACTGAAGATTCTGTAATCTAAGTTATATTATTATCCTTAATTTCATGTAATGAGCTAAACAAATGTTATATAACACTCGGTTTTGTAAAAATGTTGGAAATTGTTCTTGTGTTCACTGAGATACCGATTAAAATCTTACTGTTAAAAAGGGGTGTACTCATTTATGCTGAACAGTGTGTGTGTGTGTGTATATATATATAT
>NW_017308599.1:129228-138688 GCF_000935625.1 Nanorana parkeri | reverse complement strand
ATATATATATATATATAATTACATACATACATATACACACACACACGCATAGCTGCATGTCAAAAAGGGTACAGTCTCAAGATATGATATGAAGGACACAGGACTACATGTGGGATGCCCAAAAACAGTCCCATATATGAGGGCTGTGCAAGGACACCAAAAATGGCAAACCCTGGCAACCCTTAAAGAAGTACTGCAAGTAATTATACTGCTGTCTGCAGAACCTAATCTCCAAAGCTAGTATCTGCTGATACAACCACATCCACCCAACAGAATTTGTTAAAGGTATGAATCAAGGATCACATCTACCACCCAATAGAATTTGATAAAGTGTAATACACCCCCAAGGGGTTAACAAGGTCCTTGGACCGCAGCTGTGGATTTGGCTTTGCTTTTAGAGGGAACTGTATCAGATCGCAGCTCTACCTCCGATGCCCAGGATATTGATAAGGCTTGGAGAGAGCTGCTTCACATCATACCCAGTTTAGCACACCTAAGCCTGCGTTTCACCGGTACGGTAGGTATCCCGGGTGGAGCAGGTGGGTAGTTTATGGCTCGGTTTAGCAACTAGATTGAGCCCATAGATATATGATGTTCACCTGTAACAAGGCAGACAGTATAAACAGACGTATAGCTATGATGCAGTGTAACTGATTACCAAGCAGACAGTTGATTAGGCATATAGTTATGCGATAGGTTAAGGTGCAGTAAATCAGACAGTTCAGTAGGCATATGGTTATGCTATTGGTTAAGTTGCAGTAAGGCAAGCAGTTGTGTAGGCATATAGCTATGCGATAGGTTAGGTTGCAGTAAGGCATACAGTTGATTAGGCATGTAGGAACTGCTGTGGAGATCTCCCTACCATAGCCTTATGGCTATGGTAGTAATACTTGCTGTTTGTGGCTCTGGCAGGTATGGAGGGACATCCGCAGCAACTCTCCTTCAGTGGTGGTTCCTGGAGCAGCAGGGCTGTTGGTTTGATCAGCGTCCTGCTTCAACAATAGTGGGACGCCGATCAAACGGTGGATCGCGGCTTTATGCCGACTACTCGGGTGAGTGGGCGGAGTCTCGAGGCGCGCCTGCGCATTGACACCGCCAGACGCCGTACGAGAGTGGGAGGAGTCTCGCGGCGAGTACGGCTCGTTGTCCCGGCCGAGGGGTGTGATGAGTATCACATAAAGGTGTGGATCAGGGACCGGGCAGCCGCTTTACAGACTAAAGCCCAGTTTTGGGAGGTCCAAGAAACACTGATCTGGCAGAATAAACAATGACAGTGAATAGGAAAACATTCTTTCAGGAAATTGTCCTTTCAGAAGGTCCCCATATAGGGTTTCCCGCATCCCCAATTTTTTTTTTAGGCCTGAGTCAGTCTTTCTGAAGCAAGTTGTGTGAAGGGCAATGAAAATGCAGAAGGAAGCAAGCACAATGCCCTCATTGAGGTGGACGAGATCATGACCTAAGGCAAGAATGAAGGCCTACATCTCAAGATGACCTTATCCTTATGATGAATGTCCTTACAGGACAAGGATGCGATCTCCAAAACCCTCTAAACCAATGTAATGACACAGGAAAGGCCACATTCTAAAATAGAGATATAAGAGGGATCTCTCAAATCCTAAAAAAAAAAAAGCCTTTGAAAAAAGGAAGAACCATATTAAGCTCCCACGAATTATGAAAGGACCTAACAGGAGAGGCGATGCAACAGCCTGAACAAAGCTACGGGGCAAGGGAGCGATTGGTCAGAGGCTGTTGAAAACAGAATCGCTAGGGCTGAAATCTGTTGGTTAATGGGGATTCAGAGCTAGGTGCTGATCCATACACTACTCAATCTATACTAAAATGTAAACGGTAGATTTTGGTGTGTGAGTGAATGTGTTGGTCCCTCTGTGATTAAAATTAAAACCTGTGGGGGTAAAAAACAAACAAACACACACACTCTGATATGATGCACACAAACATTAACACACATACCCACAACACTCACAGAAATCTTTACAATACGCAAACACAGACCATTACAAAAAAAAAATATACTGACATTGCACACAAAAGAAACACAGACATTTTAAAACGCATGCAGATATTAACAATGGTACCGTATATATAGTTACATTTCATTTTGAAGTATGAAGTTTGGCAAATTTGGGAGGAAAATAAATTTGTCCAGTGGCCCCAAAATGAATTGAGTTCGAGACCCCTGGTAAAAGGTCAAGTCTGTAGGTATAAAGCATTTATTCTGTATTCAGATAGAAAGCTGGCTTAAAGACTATTCAGAGAGTGGTGATCAAGGATTCATACTTTGAGGTTGTTGGTGGTGTCCCCCGAGGTTCAGTGCTGGGTCCCTTACGGTTTCATCTATTTATAAATGACATAGAATTGGGGGTTTAAAGTACTATTTCTGTGTTTGCAGATGACACCAAGTTATGTAGTGGAATGCAGTCCTTACAGGATGTTTCCAACTTACGAGCAGATCGGAATGCACTGCGTGATTGGGCATCTATTTGGCAAATTAGGTTTAATGTTGATAAATGTAAAGTTCTGCACTTGGGGTATAAGAACATGCATGCTTCATACACTCTAGGGGGAGTATTTTTGGGAGAGTCAATGATGGAGAAACTGGGTGTTCTGGTAGACCATAGACCTCAATAATAGCATGCAATGTCAAGCCGCAGTTTCTAAAGCAAGTAAAATACTTTTTTTTTTTTAAAACAAGAAAGGAGGAGAGAGAGAAGAGAGTAGAGAGTGAGAGTGCTAAGCCTGCCCCTGTACAAAGTATTAGTAAGACCTCATCTGGAATATACAGTTCAGTTTTGGGCACCAGTTCACAAAAAGGATGCTGTGAGATTGGAGAAAGTGCAGCGAAGGGCGACTAAACTCATAAGAGGCATGGAGGAGCTCAGCTATGAGGAAAGATCAGCTGAATTTGTTCTCTCTGATCACCATGTATAAATACATACATGACCCATAGAGCGAGTTTGGTGCCAGATTGTTCACTTTGAGGTCACTGCAAAGGCCAAGGGGGCACTCTTTGCATCTGGAGGAAAAAAGGTTTAACTTTTGCATACGGAAAGGCTTCTTTGCAGTTAGAGCTGTGAAAATGTGAATAGACTTCTGCAGGATCTAGTTCTAGCTAGCTCAGTTAACGGTTTAAAAAAAATCTGGATGTATTCCTAAATGCACAGAATATTACTAAATATTAACTTCTTAAAAGTAAAATAAGCACCAGAGACTGTTGATCAACGGAATGTCCGATTGCCTCACCACAAGGTGAGGCCACATGCTCTGAATCAGTGTGTGAACAAGGAGATAAAAGGGACTTGCTTCCTGGTGGGGCCTGGTTTAACACCCTTAATATAGGAGAGAAAAAGCCATGCAGAAGTTACAAGAGGAATTGTGTACTCTCAATGAGATATTCAGACGACCGTTAACAGTGCAAATGCCAGCACAGGTCAAATTAAAGATAGGTATGGGCAAAAAGAGATCTCACGAGAGACTTCAGTTTCTTGGCCAAGTTTTCCTTAAAGGGTGGATGCCTTGTTAAGGAGATCAACCACAGGGCAGATCCTTAATTGGAGAAAATGCATGATCAATGCGTTTCCAGTCCTCATAAATAAATGGAGTAGAGGCAGATAGAAACATCTTGGCTGAGAGTTTCAGCATGTAATCTGCTAAACCAGCCACTATACTGGAAGTAGGGATCACTCCATCCTTCAGACATGCTTGACTGAGACTGGGAAGTTTTAAAGGCAGTCACAGAAGCAGGTACATCTCAGAAAAGGACTTACAAGCAACTTGGCTATCACAGACAGTGGATGGAGAAAACCGGGTCTGTCTAAAGAGCATGCCCTCAGTAGCATTGTGACAACTCTTCTCCTTCATATTAGTCATGTTGCTAGGTGACCACAAAGACACACTAGATAACGGTGTCACTTTGTGATCGCTACAAATGTGTTCCTAAAACTGCACCTGTAGGTCCAAAAGGTACTTCTATGGGTACCTCTCAAGCCCACGAATAATAACCAGTCCAGCTGAATTAAAAGTGGCCAGGTTTGTCCAGTCACAGCAAGTAGCAGAAAGTGCAGCACTGCCAAAAAGTGTAAAGAAGAAAACACAAGGCTGGGGAAAGCTCTGTGTGGAGCTGCAGCCTATGTGAAAACTAGATGGAAAGCTGCACAAAATTGATATGGCAAGAATGGTGCTGAAGGCCACAAAAATGTAAACAAAACTGCAATCAAGGATTAATTCAGCCAGAAACAAACAATACACTTTAAAGGGTCCAAGCGCACAATAACAGATAGGCACTTCCCACAGAAAAACTCTCCCCAGGTACACAGCATTGCTGATGTTGTTGTGTCTTACTCATTTCTTTGGTAAGTCTTCAATGCCAGCCTAGGATTACAAGTCCAGTCTGACACTAGAACCAGGTGGTATGGTATGTCCCTCTGCGTCCTCATGTCCTATACACTGTGTATAAGACATGATGATTCAGGGGACTTAAGACTTCTGCTGGGAGGCTCCCGGGACAAGTCTAAAAGCAGAATCGGGTGAGTATTACTTTTTTTTTTTTTTTTACCCTAGGCAAAAAAAGGAGCATTTAACCCTTGGAGTGCGGGGTATCCCCACTGCAAGGGTTAATAAAATGTTTACCTGGAGTTCTGCTTTAAAACAAGTTCATTGTAAGCTGTGTTCTCTCTTGCTCAATGTAGCACACGCTTTAACATATGTTGCGTTTCGATGAACTGCCAATGCACCACAATGGAACTAAAATCAGACTTGCACCATTTTTAATGATACGGTATACCACAAAGCACGGCAGTGCGTTTCCATGTATTGTGGTGAGCTGCACCACAGGTGCTTCGGGTGATTGGTGCCTCAGTATGTCAGAGTGCCATAAAAAAAAAAAAAGGACACAGCAATACAGTGAATTGAGGTACATGTACACTGAAAACGGCAGCGGACTGTGGTACATGCAAACTGAAAAACACACACTCCAAATGTGTGTTGCTGCAACATGTAGGTCTCAAGGGGGCCTTAAGGTAGAAGTTATCTGGGTGGCTGCAGAGTTACCCGATTACTTCTACAGCGCATTAAGTGTTACCGCCACCATTGCCTCCTCCTTATGGTATTGTTCAAACTTTCAAGGTTGTAATGTGCATGTGAAAAATAGCAAATTTCTATTAGCCATCAGAAGTGTTAAATGGGAGGGGAGATCCTATTTTTAGTAAAAGAAAGACACTTCTAGTTTTGGGACAAAAGAAGTAATAAACCTTTATGTAAGTCAATACATTCTATAATAAAGTATGGATAAAGGCATGCAGTGGCCAAAACATTTTGTAAAAAAATTATAATGACAAGTGAACACACCCAAACAATTTCTTTAGTTTCAATAGCATTTGACTGTTTCTTAATATGCTGAATATATGTGAAATGTGCTAGAAATTGTGCAAAATACAACTCAGCAGTTATAACCATTTAAAAAAACAGATGAACTAGAGCCCAAAAAATCCTTTCCACACATTGAGAAGGCAGATTATGACATTTTTAGGTGCAGTCGGCTATTTACCTAAAAGGACCAACTTGATGTAAGATATCGTGGTCATATTTGACAACATTGCAATGTGCTCATTACCCGGCAGTTCCACTAAAGATACTGCCTGTTTCTGCCTACCCGCCCATTTGCGACACTGTAAGGCACTTTCTATGTTTACTGTTCCATCTCCAGGTCCATATATTATGCTTGGGTCCTTGTCTGGAAAACTATCATACTGGAATGAATCAGGGGTGTCCACTTCAGTACCATAAAAACAATGTACCGGAACTCCAGGAGGTGTAAGTGATGATATTAATCCCTCTGTTTCTTTCCTCATGACCCAACCTTCTGGAAAGCCAATGTCATTATAAAACTTCTGATAGTCCTGCAGTGTGTAATTTGCATTTTGAGTCCTTACAAATACTTTGTCAAGGGACCATGTGTTTCTGTATGGAAGTAGCCAACTGGTTGATACTGCTGAGCGTTGTTGGTCACGAATCCGCAAAGAACTGATCACTGGTATTCTGTTGTTATCTCCTACAATGCAAATAATACATTTATTACCAAGCCTGATAAGGGCACTATTTTACCAATAAGAAAAAAAAAACCCGTTAATATTTACTGTGTAAAAAAATCCTGTTAGTTATCTTAAAGCTGAACTCCGTGCAACAGTTAAAAAAACAGATAAAATACATATAAAGGGAACTGTTTTACTTGCAAAAGGATTTCTCTGTCTATCCAGTTCTGAGATTTACAGGGCTCTGCCAGACAACACAGCCCTGTCTGGCAGGGGGAAGACCCGACTATTAACATTATTCAGTATCTACAGTATATAGTGCCAACACTTTGCGCGGAGCTCTACCAAATGAAAGGGGATAGCACAGTTCAATACAGGAGGGCGCTGCTCATAAAAGCTTATAATCTAAAAAGGTGGGGCAAGTGAGACAAAAGGCAATAATTGTGAGGGATGAGGTGATGGAGGAAGTACAGTTGTTGTTAGGTGGATGTGGGCTAAACTTCCCGACAGAGGATTTTTCTGATTAGACTCATCAGCTTGTCTTTCTGTGACGCTGCTCTTGCCTCCTATCAGCATGCTACTTTCACTGCAGCACAACTGATTGGCTTTTTGTGCTTCTTCCTTCCTCCAGTATGAGCTCTGCTATTCAAAAACCTGCAAGCGTTTAATACCATGTACGAGTCAGAAACTTGCACAGCTTGCATTAAAATACATTTCATACGGAATAAATACAAAGCTGCATTATTTTGTATTAAATATCTGCTTGAGCTTCAGCTTAAATATGTGCATTACATACATTTTGAGTTCACATTTAACTTACTGATATTGGCATGCATATGTAAGTTTAGCTAGGTTTTGAATACATTTTGTGATGATTAAATAGCAGGTTTTAAAAAATTACATTTTATACAGACCTGAAGCAAGAACTCGCATTGTTTTAGAGACTCCACCCCAAGGAGCACCAAGAGCCAAAAAAGAATGAATGTATTTGTCCTTCCAGTTTTGAGTCTGGTGGTTAAGGAAATAAAGGGTATATAGGTTTCCCATACTGTGTGCAATGAGTGCCACAGGGCTCTTGTAGGTTTCAAACATAGTTTCTATAATAGTGTACAGCTTGTATATCAGTGTACATTTGCTGCCCCCTCAAAATAACTCAACACACAGCCATTAATGTCTAAACCGCTGGCAACAAAAGTGAGTACACCCCGAAGTGAAAATGTCCAAGTTGGGCCCAATTAGCCATTTTTCCTCCTCGGTGTCATGTGACTCGTTAAGTGTTACAAGGTCACAGGTGTGAATGGGGAGCAGGTGTGTTAAATTTGGTGTTATCGCTCTCCCTCTCTCATACTGTTCACTGGAAGTTCAACATGACACCCCATGGCAAAGAACTCTCTGAGGACTCGAAAAAAAAGAATTGTTGCTTTACATAAAGATGGCCTAGGCTATAAGAAGATTGGCAAGACCCTGAAACTGAGCTGCAGCACGGTGGCCAAGACCATACAGCGGTTTAACAGGACAGGTTCCACGCAGAACAGGCCTCGCCATGGTCGATCAAAGAAGTTGAGTGCACGTGCTCAGCGTCATATCCAAAAGTTGTCTTTGGGAAATAGACGTATGAGTGCTGCCAGCATTGCTGCAGAGGTTGAAGGGGGGGGTAGCCTGCCAGTGCTCAGACCATACGCTGCACACTGCATCAAATTGGTCTGCATGGCTGTCGTCCCAGAAGGAAGCCTCTTCTAAAGATAATGCACAAGAAAGCCCGCAAAGCCCGCAAACAGTTTGCTAAAGACAAGCAGATTAACCCCTTCATGACTGAGGTTATTGGAGCAGGGAGGGGGGAATCCAGCCCCTCCCCTGTCACGGCAGAGAGCTGTGACAGGATCGAGAGGTGAGCGAACGCCAGTATGTGTTCGCTCACTTCTCGATCTACTGAGCCGACCTGTGACAGTCTCATTGTCACAGGTCGGCTAGAACTATGAGGTGAGTGAAAAGCACTCGCCTCATAGTTCTCCTTTAAGGACATGGATTACTGGAACCATGTCCTGTGGTCTGAGGAGACCAAGATAAACTTATTTGGTTCAGATGGTGTCAAGCGTGTGTGGCGGCAACCAGGCGAGGAGTACAAAGACAAGTGTGTCTTGCCTACAGTCAAGCATGCTGGTGGGAGTGTCATAGTCTGGGGCTGCATAAGTGCTGCCAGCACTGGGAAGCTACAGTTTATTGAGGGAACCTTGAATGCCAACATGTACTGTGACATACTGAAGCAGGGCATGATCCCCTCCCTTCGGAGACTGGGCTGCCGCAGAGCAGTATTCCCAACATAACGACCCCAAACACACCTCCAAGACGACCACTGCCTTGCTAAAGAAGCTGAGGGTAAAGGAGATGACTGGCCAAGCATGTCTGCAGACCTAAAACCTATTGAGCATCTGTGGGGCATCCTCAAACGGAAGGTGGAGGAGTGCAAGGTCTCTAACATCCACTAGTGATGTCGTCATGGAGGAATGGAAGAGGATTCCATTGGCAACCTGTGAAGCTCTGGTGAACTCATGCCCAAGAGGGTTAAGGCAGTGCTGGAAAATAATGGTGGCCACACAAAATATTTACACTGGGCCCAATTTGGACATTTTCACTTAGTTGTTGTGGAAATTTTACTAGGATGTGTTTTTAGTGTATTGTAATGTTTTGTCATTAGTCTCTCAGTGTCTCGGTTTAAATAGACACTGGGGGGTTAAACCATTGGAGTAGATATCTTATGCGCGGCGGAGCAGTGTCTTCTTGGCGAATGTATGGACGCACGGCTGGGGCCCCCCATGCAATGCATGGATTTATTGGCTTGCGTGGATACATTTGTTTGGAGCGCAGTATATGAAAGGAACGTGCGTTTATTTTCCCTAGTGAGTCTGATCAACCCGCTGGAGATAATGACTTTGCCTGTAATTACGCACGCATGAGAATCACAGTAACGTTATGTGGCATTGATCACTGAGCAATGCTGGATAAAGTCACTCCGGTGGTCATAGATTATTCTACTACATGTGATTGTTCTACTCATGTGTTTTGTAGACTGGCTATGTATTGAGGAAGTGCTTCTTAACCTCACTTCCTGGTTTGCTGGTTCTTGAAATCGTTTGCTGGTTGTTGACATCACTTCCTGTCTTGCCCCATTTCCTGTTTTGCTATCACTTCCTGTCTGCCCCATTTCCTGTCTGACATCACTTCCTGTTGGGCAGGTATAAAACAATAAACATACCTGTGCTCTGTCTCTAAGCATGGGTTTATCAAGCAAGCAACACATGTCTCCTGACTCTACATGACTCTGAAGGGGATACTTCCAGTCCTTGCACAAAAGAGCGTAGTACAACGGGGGAAATTCTTTGTGTTTGGCGCAGCTTAATGCGACATGGATTTGT
>NW_017308599.1:127933-128950 GCF_000935625.1 Nanorana parkeri | reverse complement strand
TGTTGTGGAAATTTTACTAGGATGTGTTTTTAGTGTATTGTAATGTTTTGTCATTAGTCTCTCAGTGTCTCGGTTTAAATAGACACTGGGGGGTTAAACCATTGGAGTAGATATCTTATGCGCGGCGGAGCAGTGTCTTCTTGGCGAATGTATGGACGCACGGCTGGGGCCCCCCATGCAATGCATGGATTTATTGGCTTGCGTGGATACATTTGTTTGGAGCGCAGTATATGAAAGGAACGTGCGTTTATTTTCCCTAGTGAGTCTGATCAACCCGCTGGAGATAATGACTTTGCCTGTAATTACGCACGCATGAGAATCACAGTAACGTTATGTGGCATTGATCACTGAGCAATGCTGGATAAAGTCACTCCGGTGGTCATAGATTATTCTACTACATGTGATTGTTCTACTCATGTGTTTTGTAGACTGGCTATGTATTGAGGAAGTGCTTCTTAACCTCACTTCCTGGTTTGCTGGTTCTTGAAATCGTTTGCTGGTTGTTGACATCACTTCCTGTCTTGCCCCATTTCCTGTTTTGCTATCACTTCCTGTCTGCCCCATTTCCTGTCTGACATCACTTCCTGTTGGGGAGGTATAAAACAATAAACATACCTGTGCTCTGTCTCTAAGCATGGGTTTATCAAGCAAGCAACACATGTCTCCTGACTCTACATGACTCTGAAGGGGATACTTCCAGTCCTTGCACAAAAGAGCGTAGTACAACGGGGGAAATTCTTTGTGTTTGGCGCAGCTTAATGCGACATGGATTTGTGCGTTTAACCAAGCGAATTTCCATAACAGGGTGTACTCACTTTTGTTGCAGTGGTTTAGACATTAATGGCTGTGTGTTGAGTTATTTTGAGGGGACAGCAAATGTACACTGATATACAAGCTGTACACTCACTACTTTACATTGTAGCAAAGTGTCATTTCTTCTGTGTCGTCACATGAAATAATAAAATATTTACAAAAATGTGAGGGGTGTACTCACTTCTGTGAGATACTGTATATATA
>NW_017308599.1:99841-126100 GCF_000935625.1 Nanorana parkeri | reverse complement strand
ATACACATACACACACACACACACACACACACACACACACACACACACACACACACAATATTGCCAAAAGTATTGGGACACCCTTCCAAATCATTGGATTCAGGTGTTCCAACCACCTCTATGGCCACAGGTGTATAAAATCAAGAACCTAGGCATGCAGACTGCTTCTACAAACATTTGTGAAAGAATGGGTCGCTCTCAGGAGCTCATTGAATTCAAGCATGGTACCGCGATAGGTTGCCACCTGTCCATCTGTGACATTTCCTTGCTACTAAATATTCCACGGTCAACTGCTAGTGGTATTATAGCAAAGTGGAAGCAACTGGGAACAACAGAAACTCAGCCACGAAGTGGTAGGCCACTTAAAATGACAGCGCGGAGTCAGCGCATGCTGAAGCACACAGTGCGCAGAAGTCGCCAGCTGTGGGCAGAGTCAATAGCCACAAACTTCGTGTGGCCTTCAGATTGGCAAAACAACAGTGCGTAGAGAGCTTCATGGAATGGGATGCTATGGCAGCGGCATATGCGCACAAGCCGAATCCTCACAGGGCAGCGGCGCATGCGAGCAAGCTGCATTTCCACATGCCCAGGAAACCTACCATTGTGCGCAGACGCGTGCAAACCGGCAGTGCGGGGAAACTCGCGCAGCGGCCATCGCACAGGAAGTTATGCTGCATCCTGGATTGAGCTCTCCATATAAAGACAAGCTTGCCCCCGCTTCATTACTGATGGTCTTTTTAGCTTGTGTTCCCTGTGCCTACTCCTACAAAGTTTCCTGTGACCCAGCTTGCTTTTGGACTTTGTTACTTGGATTGCTGACCCCTGACTTCGGCCTGTTTCTGGATTTCGCTTATGCCTCACGATTGTGTACCCTGCTGCCCGGCTGGCTCCGACCTTTGGCTTTCCTGTCAGACAAAACGTTTTCTTTAACTCTTGGAGCTAATGGCTGCCAGCTGAACAATCCAAGGCTCTGGGGCTTCCACCACGAACATAGAAAACAAAAGGGAACTGAGCGCCACCTCCGTGTGTAAAATAGTTTATTACAATAAATAAAACAGGGGATAAAAGTACTCGCAAACAAACGTCTTCATCAGGCTTTAACAACAAACGAGAGGCCACACTGTCTGTTAACCCAACATGGTATCGCCCCGACTATGTAACACTGTAGCCTCCTGTCACATCACCGTCCGACTGCAGTCAGCCAAGATTGACGCGTTTCAGGGGCAAGCCCCCTTCATCAGAATCATCAGGATGATCCTGATGAAGGGGGCTTGCCCCTGAAAGGCGTCAATCAGGATTATTCTGATGAAGGGGGCTTGCCCCTGAAACGCGTCAATCTTGGCTGACTGCAGTCGGTGGACGGTGATGTGTGACCGGAGGCTACCGTGTTACATAGTCAGGGCGATACCATGTTGGGTTAACAGACAGTGTGGCCTCTCGTTTGTTGTTAAAGCCTGATGAAAATGTTTGTTTGTGAGTACTTTTATCCCTGGTTTTATTTATTGTAATAAACGATTACTGTTCCCTTTTGTTTTCTTTGGCTTTCCTGACCTTGCTCCAGTCTCCTGTCCCTGCCTGCAAACCTTCTGCTCAGAGGACCTCTGGACGTCTCCTGCACAGTGTCGGTTTCCATCAGTGGCACTCGTGCTCCTAGCTGCCCATCTGCTCCCTGTCCGCACCTCCAGGGACAGGAGGGACACGAGCCACAAGAGAGCCTCCTCGCCTTCCGGTCTCTTACCAGGTACGTGACAGATGCAGTGGTGTAAAGCACGCCGCCACTGGACTCTAGAGAAGTGGAGACGTGTTCTCTGGAGTGACAAATCACGCTTCTCTGTCTGGCAATCCGATGGAAGTGTCTGGGTTTGGCGGTTGCCAGGAGAACGTACTTGCCTGACTGCATTGTGCCAAGTGTAAAGTTTGGTGGAGGGGGGATTATGGTGTGGGGTTGTTTTTCAGGGGTTGGGCTTGTCCCCTTAATTCCAGTGAAGGTAACTCTTAAGGCATCAGCATACCAAGACATTTTGGACAATTTCATGCTCCCAACTTCCCAACTGTGGGAACAGTTTGGGGATGGCTCCTTCCTGTTCCAACACGACTGCGCACCAGTGCACAAAGGAAGGTCCATAAAGACATGGATGAGCGGGTTTTAGGTGGAGGAACTTGACTGGCCTGCACAGAGTCCTGGCCTCAACCCAATAGAACACCTTTGGGATGAATAAAAGCGGAGACTGTGAGCCAGGCCTTTCCGTCCCACATTGACAATTCTTCCAGAAGCGCATTTGTGAGGTCAGGTACTGACCTGACCTCACAAATGTGCTTCTGGAAGAATGGTCAAACATTCCCATAGACACACTCTTAAAGTGACATTAAAGGCTACTTCCCCCACCCAATGTTAGTGTAAGGACTTACCTTGAATCATGCCTCTTAACCTGATCATCTTCTTCTCTAGTGTAGTTTTCAGCTGTCCCTCCACCGCTGGTGTGGGTCTCCGATCCAGCGCTGACTCCTCTGTCCTCCTTCTCTGGTGTCCCACGGAGTCTGTGCAGGTGCACGCTGCTCCATAGACTTACCTTGTGTCTCTCCACGTCTCCCGACCAAACATCTGAAGTGCGCATGCGCCCTCCCCAAAAACCTTTGCGGCCGCCCGGGACTCTTCAGATGTTTCGGACGGGAGTGCGCGGCAAAGACATAGGTAAGTTTAAACCTGGTTGAAAGGGGTTTTTTTTAATTAAAGTTTTTGCATATATCTACTGCTTCCTAGCAGTAGATATATGCAAAAGCCGCTGAGGGTTTATTAACCCTTTAAACCTTGTGTACAGCCTTCCCAGAAGAGTTGAAAGCTGTTATAGCTGCAAAGGGTGGGCCAACTCAACATTGAACCCTACGGACTAAGACTGGGATGCCATTAAAGCCCATGTGCGTATAAAGGCAGGCGTCCCAATACTTTTGGCAATATTGTGTACATACACAGTGGGTATAGAAAAGAAATGACCCCCCTTTAAAATAATCACATTTTGTTGCTTTGCAGCCTGAAATGAAGACAGACACAGTTTTTGTTTTATCCAGCTGTATTTACTTAGTGCAACTTATAACATGCAAGTGAAAGATAGAACACCAACATGTCAGAAAAAAATAAAAAAGAATTAAAAAACGGAAATCAGAGTTGGAAAAAGGATCACCCTCTCGTGTCAGTATTTTGTTGAACCACCTTTTGCTTTAATCACAGCCTTTAGTCTGTTGGGATATGTCTCTACTAATTTTGCACATCTAGGAGTTTGCAATATTTGCCCACTCTTCTTCGCAGAACTGCTCAAGTTCAGTCAAATTTGATGGTGACCATTTGTGGACTGCAGTCTTCAAGTCATTCCACAGATTTTCAATGGGGTTTAAGTCTGGGCTCTGACTAGGCCTTGCCAATGACATTATCATTTTACTCCTTCAACCACTGTGTGGTCATTTTTGCTGTGTCATTGTCATGTTGGAAGGTAAACCTTCTTTGCATTGTCAACTTTCTAGCAGAGGGCAGCAGATTTTCCACGAGAATTTGACAGTATTTTGCCCCATCCATTTTTCCTTCTATCCTGACAAGTGCTCCAGTGCCTGCGGCAGGGAAACAACCCCATAACAGGATATTACAACCTCTATGCTTTACTGTGGGAATGGTGTTATTTGGATGGTGAGCTGTATTGGATTGCCGCCACACATATCGTTTGGTGTTGAGGCCAAACAATTCAATTTTTAGAATCTTCAAGGTACGTTTTGGCAAAGCTCAGTTGTGACTGCATGTGGCCTTTCTTGAGGAGTTTTTTTTTCTTGCAACCCTCCCATACAAGCCACATTTGTGGAGAATTTGTGATATTGACATCACATGCACACAATGACCACTCTGTCATAAATTCCTGTAACTGCTTCAGAGTTGCAGTAGGCCTCTTGGTAGCCCCTCTGAGCAGTTTCATACTGGCTCTTTCATCCAGTTTGGAGCGACATCCTGATCCAGGGAGGGTCTGTGTTGTACCACATACCTTCCACTTCTTAATAATAGACTTCACTGTGCTTCTAGGCATTGATAAAGCCTTTGAAATGTTTTTGTATCCATCTCCTGACCTGTGCCTGTCCACAACTTTATCCCGAAGATCTTTTGACAGTGCCTTGCCACCCATAGTTGATTGTTTGCTTCAGTTGCACTACCAGTGACTGAAATGCTCCACAAAAGCTCTTTTCCTGCTGAACTAATCAAAATGGCCACAGCGGATCAAAAGGTGGAAGTCATATGGCTTTGTATGCCATTGAAAAAGGTGATTAGCTATATCCAATTGAGTTTATAAGTCATTTTTAGGAGGGGGGTGATCCTTTTTTCAACCCAGTGATCCTGTTTTTGAATTTTTTATTTTTTTTATGGTGTTACATCTTTCACTTGGATGTTATAAGTTGCACTTAGTTTTTGTTTTATCCAGCTGTATTCACTGTGTCAGTCTTAATTTCAGGCTGCAAAGCAACAAAATGTGATTTTAAAGGGGAGTAGTTATTTTCTATACCCACTGTGTGTGGGTGTGTGTGGAAGAGTAGTGGAGGGGAGGTATGTAGGACCCAGAATCCTCCATAGTCTCTATCCACTCACACATCTTTCCTTAATTAAGTAATTAGCAGCAGCTAAATTCAGATGCTGCTGACCCAGGGAGGGAAGTAGTTGACTGGACTGCTGGGGCAGGGTGGTGAGTGAAACTTCTCAGAGGAAAAAGACTGTTTCTTTTGTTTGTTTATAGATTACTCTGCGTGGATAGCCAGGGTTGCTGTGAATGTTTAGTTAGTTCTCTAAATGAGCTAGGATTTTGTTTGTAGTTTTCAATCACCTTTTGGGTGCTGTTAAACGCCCCTCAGGGACATGCAAATAAAGAAAGACTGTTTATATACACTATTGCATGTCGGAAGCTAGTTATACCCTAGAGCACCGTGTTGTTTGGCTGGAACCCAGTGTCTTGGGTGAGTGCGGTGTCACAGGTGGTGGAGAATGCGGGCACAACACTAAATGGTCTGTGGGTGTAGCTGTTTTCGCTGAGCACGTCAGACATCTTTTCTTTGAAGCTGTCAGACATTTGCATGAGAGATGGAGGAGCTGGTGAGGGCCTTGGTGCAGGCTACTGCAGTTCAACAGGAGACTAACCGTGTGGTTGCTGCACAGGTCAACAGCATAATGGTGGTGCAGCGGGAAGACAGAGCTGCGCTTACAAATGTCCTGCAACAGATACTTCTACCGCCGTCAGTGGCCCAAACTGTGGGTAAGGAACGACGCATTAAAATAAATGACTATATGCATAAGATGACAGAGGCGGATGATGTGGAGGCCTACCTCACAACCTTCGAAAGGATTGCTCTCAGGGAAGCATGGCCAAAAGAACTGTGGGGAGGGCTGCTTGCTCCATGTCTGAGTGGGGAAGCGCAGAAAACCTATGAGGATTTGTCTCACAGCCAGGCCCAGGACTATGACACGCTAAAAAATGAAATCTTAACCCGCCTGGGAGTAACGCCGGCAATTCGTGCCCAAAGGTTCAATAAATGGACTTATGATGGGGGGAAAGCCCCAAGAGTACAGATGTATGAATTGTTGAGGCTGTCGCAGAAGTGGTTACAACCAGAGCATAACTCAGCTTCTAAAGTTGTGGAGAAAGTCGTTGTGGATCGCTATCTTAGGAGTCTGCCAACAGGACTTCGGCAGTGGGTCAGCCAGGGGGACCCAAAGGACCCAGAGCAAATGATGGGCTTGGTTGAAAGATACTTGACTGCTAAGGATCTGCACAGCACTGATGTTCAGCCCAGTTCAAAACGTCTTAATAACAAGCCAAATGAAAGAAATGGAAGAAAGGGGTCAGCAGGAGGACAGAATTCTGTACAGAGCTGGGAACAGGGTGAGAAATGGAGTCCCAGGTTTTCAACCCCAGGTCAAGGACAGATTGAAGGACAAATAAGATGCTTTAGATGTCAAGAACTGGGGCATTTTGCACGTAACTGTCCCCAGACTGAAGAACCCATGGAATGTAATATAGGAGCCAGGGACAGACGCAATACTGTACTGACCTGCAGTCAGCTGTCTGGAGTAGCTATGTTTGCTAGTTGTGTAAGGACTGTGCAGATTGAGGGTAAAAATATACAAGCTCTCATCGATTCTGGAAGTGAGGTTACATTGGTAAAAAGGGATTTGCTTAATGATGAGATGATTGATACATTGCAATCGCTTGAGGTTGTATGTGTACACGGGGACACTCACTCATACCCTACCGCAGAAGTTGACATTTTTACTGATGTTGGAATGGCTAATTGTCGTGTAGGTGCAGTACCCATTTTGCCATATGATATGGTGATAGGCAGGGACTTTCCTTACTTTCGACAAATATGGGAACAATCCCTAGAAAGTAAGGATAAGCTCCCAAGGGAAGGTCAAGGGGTAGTGGACCAAGATAATATTTTTCCTTTCTCTAATGTTAATTTGGGATCAGACAGTGGAATAGAGGTACCTCTAGTGTGTTTGGGTAACGAAGCTGAACCTCCGGAAAGTAACGAGGCCACTGTAGGAGATGTACAATTTCAGGATCTGGAGACTAGTCCAGGTAGTTTCCATGCTGCCCAGTGGGAAGACCCAAGTTTAAAAGCTGCAAGGGAAAATGCACAGATGATAGAGGATGCTATCCTAGATCCTGATAAACCTTTGTGTTTCCCTTATTTTAAGGTAAAACGTAATCTACTCTATAGAGTGGGGAAAAAGGGAATTGATTAAGTGGAGCAGTTATTAGTTCCCAGACCCCACAGAAATATTGTCCTTAAGCTGGCTCATAGTTATGTGTTAGGGGGGCACCTGGGGATTGAGAAAACCAGAGAGAGTACTTGCACGATTTTACTGGCCAGGTGTTTTTGCAGAAAGAGAGATTTTGTAAATCTTGTCCAGAATGTCAGCAAAAAGCCCCGTTTCAAGGTTTTCGCAATCCGTTAATACCATTACCTGTCATAGAAATTCCATTTGAACGCATTGCAATGGATTTAGTGTGAACATTGCCTAAGTCCGCTAGGGGGCACCAGTACATATTAGTTATACTAGATTATGCAACTCGGTACCCCGAGGCAATACCGTTACGACACACCTCTTCCAAGAATATTGCAAAGGAGTTGATGATGATGTTTACCAGGGTAGGCATCCCAAAAGAGATTCTTACAGACCAAGGAACCCCTTTTATGTCGAATGTCATGAAGGAATTGTGTAAACTTTTGAAAATCAAACAGCTCAGATCGTCAGTTTATCACCCCCAAACTGACGGGCTGGTTGAAAGATTCAATAAGACCTTAAAGTCCATGTTGCGCAAAATGATAGACAAGGATGGCAAAAACTGGGATTGTCTATTGCCATATCTTATGTTCTCGATTAGAGAAGTACCTCAGTCTTCCACCGGGTTCTCTCCTTTTGAACTGTTATACGGTAGACATCCCAGAGGTATATTGGATGTTGCTAAAGAAACCTGGGAACAGGAAAATACCCCTGTTCGCAGTGTTATCGAACATATAGCCCAAATGCAGGAGCGTATGGAAGCCATATTACCAGTTGTGAGAGAAAATATGGAGAAAGCCCTGGGTAGAACGAGAGGTGTTAACGATGAGGCAAAGCGTTTTTACGCACAAACTAATTCAGATGGATCCGGAAGTACGGATTGCAGAGACGCTAGCACCTCATCAGAAGCAAGCAGTAAAGGAGTTTGTGGGTACAAATAGAGATGTGTTCTCCCCGATCCCGGGTAAAACACAGATTGTAAAACATGACATTGTTACCGAACCAGGGAAAAGGATTAACCTGAGGCCTTACAGGATACCAGAGGCTAGAAGAGAGGCAGTTAATGCAGAAGTAAGGAAAATGTTAGAATTAGGGGTTATTGAGGTTTCACAGAGTGAGTGGAACAGTCCGATTGTTCTAGTGCCCAAACCAAATGGGGAAATACGATTCTGTAATGACTTTCGGAAATTGAATGAAATTTCAAAATTTGATGCGTACCCTATGCCTCGGATTGATGAATTAATAGAGAGACTAGGGTGTGCCAGATATTTAAGTACTCTAGACTTAACAAAAGGCTATTGGCAGGTTCCTCTGGCAGAAAGGGCAAAGGAAAAGACTGCTTTTTCTACACAAGAGGGCTTATTTCAGTATAAAGTATTACCGTTTGGGTTACACGGTGCCCCTGCGACTTTTCAGAGGATGATGGATAAAATCCTTAGGCCTCATAGAGAGTATGCAGCTGCTTACCTGGATGACGTAGTGATTCATAGTGCAGACTGGGAAACACATTTGCCTCGAGTTCAGGCGGTGATAGATTCTATCCGGACGGCTGGCCTAACTGCCAACCCTAGTAAGTGCTCTTTAGGATTGGAAGAGGCAGAATATTTGGGCTACAGTATTGGAAGAGGGTTACTTAGACCACAAAAAGGCAAAGTAGAGGCAATTTCTTGCTGGCCTCGTCCGGTAACAAAAAAATAAAGTGAGGGCATTTCTAGGTCTTGCTGGGTACTACCGTAGATTCATCCCTAACTTTGCTACAATCGCTAATCCTTTAACAGAGCTAACTAAGTCTAAAAGTTTGTTGTGGATCGCTATCTTAGGAGTCTGCCAACAGGACTTCGGCAGTGGGTCAGCCAGGGGGACCCAAAGGACCCAGAGCAAATGATGGGCTTGGTTGAAAGATACTTGACTGCTAAGGATCTGCACAGCACTGATGTTCAGCCCAGTTCAAAACGTCTTAATAACAAGCCAAATGAAAGAAATGGAAGAAAGGGGTCAGCAGGAGGACAGAATTCTGTACAGAGCTGGGAACAGGGTGAGAAATGGAGTCCCAGGTTTTCAACCCCAGGTCAAGGACAGATTGAAGGACAAATAAGATGCTTTAGATGTCAAGAACTGGGGCATTTTGCACGTAACTGTCCCCAGACTGAAGAACCCATGGAATGTAATATAGGAGCCAGGGACAGACGCAATACTGTACTGACCTGCAGTCAGCTGTCTGGAGTAGCTATGTTTGCTAGTTGTGTAAGGACTGTGCAGATTGAGGGTAAAAATATACAAGCTCTCATCGATTCTGGAAGTGAGGTTACATTGGTAAAAAGGGATTTGCTTAATGATGAGATGATTGATACATTGCAATCGCTTGAGGTTGTATGTGTACACGGGGACACTCACTCATACCCTACCGCAGAAGTTGACATTTTTACTGATGTTGGAATGGCTAATTGTCGTGTAGGTGCAGTACCCATTTTGCCATATGATATGGTGATAGGCAGGGACTTTCCTTACTTTCGACAAATATGGGAACAATCCCTAGAAAGTAAGGATAAGCTCCCAAGGGAAGGTCAAGGGGTAGTGGACCAAGATAATATTTTTCCTTTCTCTAATGTTAATTTGGGATCAGACAGTGGAATAGAGGTACCTCTAGTGTGTTTGGGTAACGAAGCTGAACCTCCGGAAAGTAACGAGGCCACTGTAGGAGATGTACAATTTCAGGATCTGGAGACTAGTCCAGGTAGTTTCCATGCTGCCCAGTGGGAAGACCCAAGTTTAAAAGCTGCAAGGGAAAATGCACAGATGATAGAGGATGCTATCCTAGATCCTGATAAACCTTTGTGTTTCCCTTATTTTAAGGTAAAACGTAATCTACTCTATAGAGTGGGGAAAAAGGGAATTGATTAAGTGGAGCAGTTATTAGTTCCCAGACCCCACAGAAATATTGTCCTTAAGCTGGCTCATAGTTATGTGTTAGGGGGGCACCTGGGGATTGAGAAAACCAGAGAGAGTACTTGCACGATTTTACTGGCCAGGTGTTTTTGCAGAAAGAGAGATTTTGTAAATCTTGTCCAGAATGTCAGCAAAAAGCCCCGTTTCAAGGTTTTCGCAATCCGTTAATACCATTACCTGTCATAGAAATTCCATTTGAACGCATTGCAATGGATTTAGTGTGAACATTGCCTAAGTCCGCTAGGGGGCACCAGTACATATTAGTTATACTAGATTATGCAACTCGGTACCCCGAGGCAATACCGTTACGACACACCTCTTCCAAGAATATTGCAAAGGAGTTGATGATGATGTTTACCAGGGTAGGCATCCCAAAAGAGATTCTTACAGACCAAGGAACCCCTTTTATGTCGAATGTCATGAAGGAATTGTGTAAACTTTTGAAAATCAAACAGCTCAGATCGTCAGTTTATCACCCCCAAACTGACGGGCTGGTTGAAAGATTCAATAAGACCTTAAAGTCCATGTTGCGCAAAATGATAGACAAGGATGGCAAAAACTGGGATTGTCTATTGCCATATCTTATGTTCTCGATTAGAGAAGTACCTCAGTCTTCCACCGGGTTCTCTCCTTTTGAACTGTTATACGGTAGACATCCCAGAGGTATATTGGATGTTGCTAAAGAAACCTGGGAACAGGAAAATACCCCTGTTCGCAGTGTTATCGAACATATAGCCCAAATGCAGGAGTGTATGGAAGCCATATTACCAGTTGTGAGAGAAAATATGGAGAAAGCCCTGGGTAGAACGAGAGGTGTTAACGATGAGGCAAAGCGTTTTTACGCACAAACTAATTCAGATGGATCCGTAAGTACGGATTGCAGAGACGCTAGCACCTCATCAGAAGCAAGCAGTAAAGGAGTTTGTGGGTACAAATAGAGATGTGTTCTCCCCGATCCCGGGTAAAACACAGATTGTAAAACATGACATTGTTACCGAACCAGGGAAAAGGATTAACCTGAGGCCTTACAGGATACCAGAGGCTAGAAGAGAGGCAGTTAATGCAGAAGTAAGGAAAATGTTAGAATTAGGGGTTATTGAGGTTTCACAGAGTGAGTGGAACAGTCCGATTGTTCTAGTGCCCAAACCAAATGGGGAAATACGATTCTGTAATGACTTTCGGAAATTGAATGAAATTTCAAAATTTGATGCGTACCCTATGCCTCGGATTGATGAATTAATAGAGAGACTAGGGTGTGCCAGATATTTAAGTACTCTAGACTTAACAAAAGGCTATTGGCAGGTTCCTCTGGCAGAAAGGGCAAAGGAAAAGACTGCTTTTTCTACACAAGAGGGCTTATTTCAGTATAAAGTATTACCGTTTGGGTTACACGGTGCCCCTGCGACTTTTCAGAGGATGATGGATAAAATCCTTAGGCCTCATAGAGAGTATGCAGCTGCTTACCTGGATGACGTAGTGATTCATAGTGCAGACTGGGAAACACATTTGCCTCGAGTTCAGGCGGTGATAGATTCTATCCGGACGGCTGGCCTAACTGCCAACCCTAGTAAGTGCTCTTTAGGATTGGAAGAGGCAGAATATTTGGGCTACAGTATTGGAAGAGGGTTACTTAGACCACAAAAAGGCAAAGTAGAGGCAATTTCTTGCTGGCCTCGTCCGGTAACAAAAAAATAAAGTGAGGGCATTTCTAGGTCTTGCTGGGTACTACCGTAGATTCATCCCTAACTTTGCTACAATCGCTAATCCTTTAACAGAGCTAACTAAGTCTAAAAGTTCAGTGATGATAAAGTGGAACCCTGAGGCAGAGCTGGCCTTTAATACCTTAAAGATGGCGTTATGTGATGACCCAGTCTTGGTCACCCCCGATTTCACAAAAGAATTTTATAATTTCAAATGTTATTGACACAGTGGATCCAACATTTATCCTGTTGACTTTCCCTGCCTGCCAATGCAACGCTTTAGTCATGACCAGCTGCATGTTGAATCAAAAAATACACAGTTTCTCATCATCATCATATTATTTATAGAGCTCTTAGGTGTACTACTAATCACCATTATGGTTGTAAGTAAACAAGTTGGGATTCTGTCACACAGCCTGCAGGAATTTAACTCCTCATTAAAATGATGTTAAAGCAATTGTCACTAATCTGCATGTCTAAATAAAAGACCTCTCCATAGGGAAGTTCGGGGATACCTACCTCTCCTGTTGTCTATGCTGCTAAAGGCCAATGCATTGAAGCGAAATCAGTGCCAAAATGTTTTCAGAAACTGACATTTCCAGAAGTGTTAATCCACCGTTCCCCTGCTCCACTGAGGGTTCCTTTTGCCAACTTCCATGTCACTACAGCCCTGTAAGTGTTGGTTTCTGAAGAAACTTATGGAAAGATTATTTTTCAATGGCGTGGTGTTTAGCGGTGTAAGCAGTGGGAGGGGTATTCCCTCCATATTTTTTTTTTTTTTAGTAGATCATAGGAGACCACTAGGTTATGCAGCTACTTGCAGGTGACTGGACACTGGCAAATCAATCAAAGCTGCAGGACAGCCCTTCATAATTCCTCCCACTCCCAATCTGCCCCAGTTTTGTAACGAGTAGTCCTGTGTTTTTCATTGTACATCACAGGACACAGGGAGTAAATTCTTAGACCGTTCAAAAGCAGTTCCAGCAGAGAGGCAGCAAACAACAGCTAACAGGCCCAAGGAAACAACAACCCAACAGGAAACAGAACAAGAACTAGAACAGAGGCGTACCCAAGAATTATAGGGTCACCTTCCACTTAAAAATGGCATCAGCAGGAGGCGTAAACATCTACCTGGTAGGACTTGATGAAAGTGTGCGCTGATGGCCAGGTTGCAGCTTTACAAATTCAGGATATAGACGTGTGGCGGTGGAAATCCAAAGAAGGGCTAAAACTTCTAGTGGAGTGTGCCGTGACTGGAAAAGAAGGTAATTTCCTAGGAGATCCTAGGCCTGTGAGTTGGTCTGACGAATTCATCAAGCAATGGTAGAGTGTTAAGTCAGTTGTCCAAAATGAAATCCTCAGGGATAACAAATGGAGTCAGACTTGCAAATAGCAGAAGGTGAGGAAAGGTAAACTCTGTAGGGAAATGTATTTAGGATGTTTTGGAGAAGTCAAAAGGTTAGTAATATAATGTTCTACTTAAGGTGGAAGACAGAGACCACAGGAAGAAAGGAGGCACTAGGACTTAACACAACTTTATGTCCACCAGGAGTTTGAATACCTTCATATACCAGGATTTTCTGGGCAAGTAGGATCACTGGGATGCCTTCGGTTTTGATCCGTGAAGGAAGCAAGGCAAGAGCTTTGGAGGAGGGAAGACCTAGAGCAGTTTGAACCGATCCCACCGAGTCACCAATGCATCCACCACAATTGCTAGAGGATCACTGGTCCTGGTGAAAAACCTGTCCAGCTTGATGTTGAACATAGATGCCAGGAGATCTCTGACCAGCCTCCTTCACCCGTGACAAAGTTCTTGAAACACATCCAGATGAAGGGACCACTCCTCAGGATCAAGACACGGATGACTGAGGTAGTCTGCCTGACAACTTTCCATGTCTGAATGTGTACAGTGGACAGGGCTGGAACATGAAGTTCTTCCCAAGCCAAAATCGGGCTGGCTTTTCTTGCAGCCACACGACTTCTGGTGCCTCCTTGATGACGGATGTAAAGCTTGGCCATGATGTTGTCTGACTGAATTCTTGCTAGATAACCCTGCAATTGGGGGGTCCAGCGTTGAAGTGACAACAACATTACTCTGAGCTCCAGGATGTTTATTGGGAGCCACAATTACTCAGATGACAAAGTCCCTCAGACCCACAGGCTGGCATCCGCCGTGAGTCCAAGGCATCTTAAGGAAGGACTTCTAAGGCATCTTAAGGAAGGACTTCGTTGATTCCAGTTCCAGACAGGTTATCCGTCACGCCTGAGCAAGATTCATCAGATGGGAATGATCTAGGGATCGAACCCTTTCCTACTTAACTAGGATGTTAAGTTGCAATGACCTGGAGTGGAACTGAGCATAGGAACTGTCTCAAAAGAGGCTACCACCAGGCCCAGAACACTAATGCAAAAACATGTAGATGCTTCCTAGACCACAGGGTCCAAATGTGGGAGCGCACAGTCAGCAAATCCTCCTGCGGCAAGAAGACCCTGGACAGGGTTGTCTCCAAGACCAGGCCTAGGTTCTCCAAGCATTGGGAAGATTCAAGCACGGATTTCTGCACATTCAAAATAAATCTAAAGCTTTGTAAGGGCTGGTGCGGACTGCTCCTTGCATGCACAAAATGCCAAGATAGGGGCCAGCTCCTTTGTTAACACCCTTAGTGCCATGGATAAAATGAAGGGAAGAGCGACAATTGGGAATGCTGGATTCCCACAACAAAATGCAAGAAGCGATGGCAGGCAGGGAAGGCGAGAAGGTGCTCAGTGTCTAGGCAATGTAGGCAGCAGTAAGGGAAAGATGTTTACCTCTACATGCAGAATGCCTTCTTTACAGTAAGAGCTGAATGTGTTTCCAAATGCAAAAATTATAACTGGCTACTAATATTAGAAGTAATTGCACTATAGGATGTTAATCCAGAAAAAAATGCAATTGCCTTAGTGAATCAGGAAGGAATTTTCCCCTATTGAAAATCCGTCCATGCTTTATAGCGTCCATTGCCTTCGCCTTTATGAAGCTGTGGGTTAATTGGCTCTGGTGATGCAGGTTTTTAATTTATTTATTTGTGTCTTTTGGTTGAATTTGATAGACCTATATCTTTTTTTAACCTAAATATGCAATTCTGTTAAAAGAATTTACATTTTGCCTTGGAAAAAAAATAATTCAATTTGGGCTGATAAGACACTACATCTGACAGTTATGGATTGAATGTTAAAGGGTATTTTCCACTTTTGCAACCATCTCTATATATTTGTTATGTGTTCCTATTCACACAATCCTTTGTTAGGACACACAGCCCTGCTCATCAAGTTTACAAGTGACAATAAAAATCTACCAGCACAGTACAGACAGGTTAATTATGTGAAACAAAATTCCCCCTAACCTCCCACAGAGTGAGAACCAAGCAAGATTTTTCAGTCCTCTAGTTTGCAGAAACATAATGGAAAAAAGGTAAGCTACAATTTTTTAATTTTAAAGTTATGTTATGTGAATGAAAACATGTACAAATGTAAAGTATGCGTTATCTAAATTTAGTTGCAAAAGTGAAAATACACTTTAATCTGCAACAGGTCTCCATCCTTTGAGACGTCTGAGGGCTGGTTTACACCAAGTGCGGAGCAGATGCAGAGCAGAGCAGTTACAGAACGCATAAAAAATGCATCCAATGTAGTCCAATGGTATTTTTAAACTGCAGCATGTCCTATTTTTTCTGCTCTGAAATGCACCAAAATGCATGCAAACGCCCTGGAACGCACTGAACGACTTTTTTTTTTGAATAACTTTTTATTTTATTTTTTTCATACATACAAGGTAAGGTTTACAATATACAGTAAATTGCATCAGGTGGACAGTAATAAGAAATTCACAGAGGGTGCATACAGATTGATCAGGGCCATCCCACTTGGCAACACTCACATTTGCATTTGTATTTGCATTTGATAAGATCAGTTAGACATCATTATTATGGGCCATTTAGACCATTAGTAAGTATGCATGAATAGGTTCAATTCTTGAGCATGGGTTGCAATAGATATATCCTGTGAGATAAGCCACTCTGCGTTCCTTTCCTATAAACAGTTATGCTGTCCAAATTGTGCATATCTAAAATCAAGCCTATCTTAGTATTTAAACTTAATGTGAATACATGTCATTCATATGAAAACATGTACAAACCCATTACCGGTTTCAGACGTAAGTATACTCAAGCGTAAACCCCTACCAACATAAAACTGAAGAAGCGCCAGCCCTTTTTTTTTTTAAATGGCCTGGAATGCGGCAAAAACCTCATGCAGATCCAGGGGTGTGGACATTTTTGAACAAACTACTCGTCCAAGGACTAAAGCGGGGGCCGAATCTACTTGTCCTGATACAAAAAAAATTATTTTAACCAAAACCGTATTTAGCAGTGCTAAGAAGCGCTTCTCATTGATCAGTGCGGTCAGGTGACCGCGTTGACCAACGAGTGCTTGCAACTTGCGAGTGAAATTCAGAATACATGGAACAGGTACAGATAGTACACCCATACTGGTGGACAGGAAGGACCGTTCGCCGAAAGGTAAGTATAGTGGGAGAGAGATTTGTGTGGGTAATTCCATTTTCCCAAATTACTTGGGAAAGTGAATTTACCCTTTAGGGTTGGTGCAGACTTGGGGATTCCAGGGACGTGCGATCGTGTGTGGTTGCATCCGCATGTATGGGGTTACATCTGCGTGGCAATCGCTGAAAAAAAGCTAGATGTACCTATTTTCACGACATGCACCGCGCAGTGTTTTCAACCGTGATCGCCCAGGCAGTATTGCGGAAGGAAAATAATAGTACTGACAGCATGATCGGCTGTGGTGTGCGATTCCGTGACCACCCAGCCACCCGCTTGGTTTCGTGCACGATAACCGGGCAGTCACGGATCGCACACCACTGCCGATTGTGCTGTCAGTGCCATTATGTTCTAATGGCACCCCAGGTCGTGCCTGGCAGATTGCGCGTTTTCCTGCTGCAGTATCGCCTAGCCCGTGTGGTTGCACCCGATCGCAGTTGAAAGCACTGCGCGTTTATAAGGTAAGGTTTACAATATACAGTAAATTGCATCAGGTGGACAGTAATAAGAAATTCACAGAGGGTGCATACAGATTGATCAGGGCCATCCCACTTGGCAACACTCACATTTGCATTTGTATTTGCATTTGATAAGATCAGTTAGACATCATTATTATGGGCCATTTAGACCATTAGTAAGTATGCATGAATAGGTTCAATTCTTGAGCATGGGTTGCAATAGATATATCCTGTGAGATAAGCCACTATGCGTTCCTTTCCTATAAACAGTTATGCTGTCCAAATTGTGCATATCTAAAATCAAGCCTATCTTAGTATTTAAACTTAATGTGAATACATGTCATTCATATGAAAACATGTACAAACCCATTACCGGTTTCAGACGTAAGTATACTCAAGCGTAAACCCCTACCAACATAAAACTGAAGAAGCGCCAGCCCTTTTTTTTTTTAAATGGCCTGGAATGCGGCAAAAACCTCATGCAGATCCAGGGGTGTGGACATTTTTGAACAAACTACTCGTCCAAGGACTAAAGCGGGGGCCGAATCTACTTGTCCTGATACAAAAAAAATTATTTTAACCAAAACCGTATTTAGCAGTGCTAAGAAGCGCTTCTCATTGATCAGTGCGGTCAGGTGACCGCGTTGACCAACGAGTGCTTGCAACTTGCGAGTGAAATTCAGAATACATGGAACAGGTACAGATAGTACACCCATACTGGTGGACAGGAAGGACCGTTCGCCGAAAGGTAAGTATAGTGGGAGAGAGATTTGTGTGGGTAATTCCATTTTCCCAAATTACTTGGGAAAGTGAATTTACCCTTTAGGGTTGGTGCAGACTTGGGGATTCCAGGGACGTGCGATCGTGTGTGGTTGCATCCGCATGTATGGGGTTACATCTGCGTGGCAATCGCTGAAAAAAAGCTAGATGTACCTATTTTCACGACATGCACCGCGCAGTGTTTTCAACCGTGATCGCCCAGGCAGTATTGCGGAAGGAAAATAATAGTACTGACAGCATGATCGGCTGTGGTGTGCGATTCCGTGACCACCCAGCCACCCGCTTGGTTTCGTGCACGATAACCGGGCAGTCACGGATCGCACACCACTGCCGATTGTGCTGTCAGTGCCATTATTTTCTAATGGCACCCCAGGTCGTGCCTGGCAGATTGCGCGTTTTCCTGCTGCAGTATCGCCTAGCCCGTGTGGTTGCACCCGATCGCAGTTGAAAGCACTGCGCGTTTATTTGCATGCAGATGGGGCAGCGGGGGTGGTTTTCATTTTTTTCAATTTTTATTTACTTTGTAACATTTGTTTTATTATTTTTACTTTATCGCCTTTTTATTTTTTACATTTTTATTTAGTTACATTTTTTATTATTATTTTTAACTTTTTTTTTAACTAACTTTTTTTTAAACTTAACTGTATTGCTATCACACAGGGGTTAACAAGCCCCCCTGTGTGATAGCATTTGGAGGTGACAGGTACTGTTTATTGAACCTGTCACCTCCAACACAGGAGTTCTAGCATGCCCTGCTACTTGTCCGTAGCAGGGCTAAAACAGTGAAAAAAACACTTGCCCGGCGCCGGGAACTACATGTTCCGGGCGATACGAATTCCACACCCCTGAGATCTGGTCTGCATTTGGTTTGAACAAGCCCCAATTATCATAGCATTGATATGTAATTCATAAAATGCCAAATTATTTTTGTAAGAAGTAGTTGCATTTTGGCCAAGCAAAACATGAAAGAAAACAAAAAAAAAGTCACGAATGTCAAGGTCTTTTACTTTAGGTGTAACATTAACAAAAACAAACTTACTTGGAGCTTTTCGCCAGTCATAAGGAGCACCTCTTATATCTGCATCACGCGTGTAGCCCCAATCAACCATACTCTGAACAAGTGTGTAGAAATATATACCTAAAAAATAGAGTTGCAGGGAATGTGGATTAAAAGAAAACCTGTACTTAAAGCAGAACTCTGGGCAATTTTTTTGTTAACTTTGGGTGGAAAAAAAAAAAAAAAAAAAAAAAAGAAGGCCAGCTGCCTGCTACTCCAGTCCGTGAAGCCTGTCTCCTCTAGCCATGGTATGTCCCTTAGAGTCATCACATCCTATTCACTGTGCATAAAACACGAGGACTCAAGGATTGTTAGACCCCCTGCAGCAGAGGGAGAGAGAGAGTATCTAGGGACCCATCTAAGAGCAAGCCAGCTGAGGATTTGGGGAGGAGTATAAACTTTTTTTATACCTAGACAAAAATTAGCACTTAACCCTTGCAGTGCGGAGGTAGCCCTACTGCAAGAGTTAATAAAAAATAGTTTTGGAGCTCTGCTTTAAAGAAACATGTTAGCTGCCACTCTAACTTTCTTCTAAGAAAACTAATAACCTGGCTGTCTTTGCCTTCAGTGCTTTGAGCCATGGACCCAGAAAAGTCAGTGTATTTAATGCAATGGATCAGCACGAAAGTCGGACAACTATGTTTTTCAGAAAGAGCGGTCAACAATGGCAGCCCCTATATTCTCTCAGTACAGATGTATTTATTCATAATTTATTAGGAAACAAAATACTAAAACATTATTACCAAATATGTGCCATTCATCCTCATCTCCTAAATAAAACACTTGCCAAAATGCCCTATGCCAAACTAATGACTAATATTGGTGACTTCTCCATGTTACAAGCATCAACTCAGTCAAAAGGCTATTTTCACCTTTAGGGACCATTCACACCAGAATGATGAACGGGTTCCATGCGTTTAGCTCACGTTATCGCACAACGCGGTGTAGTGCACCTTGCAGTGGGTGGGCATTGCATGTTGCTGTGCATTGAAAAAAGTATTGCATGCATAATATTTTTCACTTCATGAAAAATAGCGCAATGCACACCCACTGGGAGGGATATTGAGGTGCTATTAGGAAAGAATGGCAATACAACGCAGCAGTGCACCTAGCGTATGGTGCACGGTGATGTGCGATAGCGTGCGCTAAATGCACAGATACCGCACCGTTAGCGCAACACTCTAGTGTGAGCCTGCTCTTACAATGCTCCCAAAACACATTTGCCTTTTAAGATTCCCTGAAAAATGCATTAGGTCAGATTTATGTGGCTGCAGATTTAATAAAGATTGACGGTACACATTCAAAATTCGAAAAGAAATCAGGGTATTATAGGTAATTTGTTAAACGTATACTATCCCGTATACGTTTAACAAATTACCTATAATACACCGATTTCTCATGCTGCACGAGTATGTATACAAGTATAGCATCAGAAATATGTCAAGAAGCTCATCCATTTCTTGAGCAATGAGACCTTGAGTGCCATCTACAGAAAAGTTGGAAAAGGGCACAAATCACCCATTCTAAAGAATCAGTTGACAAAGAAGAATAATGTAACAACTCCTGCTGACAAATGCACAAATGTTTTGTTTTTTTCTAATGGTGTATCTGGACATGCAACTAGGATATTGCAGCAACCTCTATGTTCTAACAACTGATTGCATTAGCAGAACCTCCTTAAAAAGTGCTTCATCTTAGCAGCAGTTAGTAAATTCACAATTTGGCCTGGCATGTTGGTTGGTATTCAGTTAGGATTTTGAAATATGTCAGATGGATAGGCTAATTTCATACATGTTTTATTTGCAGAGTTTACATTCAAAGTTGGCTTTTTCAGTTTCAAGGCTCAATTTAGGCATATTCGCGATTCGCGGTAAAAACGCGCATTTCCGAGGGCTACTTGGCTGTATCCCAATGGAAACGCACGACAAAAACGCCGCAAAGAAGCTCATGTACCTTTTTAGGCGTAGGCCGTTTTGTAGCGTGTTCAGACGGGCTGAAATACGGCAAGGTGTGAACCATACCCATAGAAAACAATGGGATTTTCATATTTGAGCGTTTTGTAGAGCGTTCCTAGAGTGTTGAACGCGCTACAAAACGTACAGGTGTGAACCAGGCCTAAGTGTCTTTTATCTGAGTTCCCATCATTCTTTAACTTCGCCAAAAGTTTAGGGTAGTTGTCTGTCTAGTGACTAACAAGATAAAGGTAACCAATTTTTCTTTCATGCCTAGGTACGGTGGGATTTTTTTTTTCCAACAGAGCTTCTAATAAGTTTCTAACTAGGCTTCAATGAAAAATTATGGGAATAAGATAGTAGAGGCTTCCTGGGCTTTGAGGCATTCCCACCAAATATGGAACATAAATCTCTGTGAGTCCCTAAAGTTACATAGGGAGGCAGTGGGTGTGTATTTTGCAGTTCTGTCAGAAGTTAGACATTATTGGATTAAAATGGCATTAAAAAGTCACCCTCCCCCCCCATTGTAATTCCACTTTTAATACTTAGCTTATGTGATGCCTCTTGCTGCGATCATCTTCTTTCTACCCGCCCACCAGCGCCAGTCTCTGATCAAGCGCAGAGTTCGGTGTCCCACGGAGTCTGTCCGCTGTGCACGCTCCCGGCTGCGTGCATTCACTGACAGTACAGAAACAGGAACCATACCGCACTCCTTACCGGATTCCCACTTGATGAAGATGGGTGCTCGAAATGACTGCGGATGGTACCGCCACACATGAATAGAAAAATGTCACCAGCACACCATACGTTGAAAAAGCAAAATATTTTATTGCCAATAGCTGTATCTCATTGGCAAGCGCTTTCGGGGCCTCGCAGGGTCCCCTTCATCAGGCTTAGAGATAACAGTGAAGTGTCAAGGGCATTCCAATTGATAGACTACCCTACTCATTGTGGTGTACTGCCTTTAATCCACAACAATGGGGGATAGAGGTGTATAGGGATTCTACATCTATCCCGACCATAAATCTTCATTTTATTAAGTTTTCGAAGTACGTCTCCTGTATCCTTTATGTAAGAGGGTAGTTTGAAAAACAGATCCTTGAGGAGGGTATCCAGATACTTTCCCAGGTTCTCCAATGGGCCGCCTACAGCTGATACTATGGGTCTACCTGGGGGGTTAGATTTATTTTTATGTATATATACTCGAGTATAAGCCGTCCCGAATATAAGTCAGATGACCCCGCTCGGAGCGCCGCCCACCGGAGCAGCAGTGACGCGACGCTCGGCGAGGTAAGTAAGAAGAAACCTGACCAGCTCGAGACGCTGACTCGAGTATAAGCCGAGGGGGGGACTTTTCAGCAAAAAAAATGGGCTGAAAAACTCGGCTTATACTAGAGTATATACGGTATCTTTGGTATGATATAAAAAGTGGGGATATTGTATTCCTTAGTTTTTTGAAATTTAAATTCCTTAGTAGACAAAAGTTCCACCTCTTTTGTTAAATCCAGCTTAAAATTGAATTCAAATATCAATTCTTGAAAAGGGGAACTGTCTAATTTCTCATATGTTTGTTTATCAGAGAGCAAGCGCTTGACCTCTAACGTACATGACCTCTGATGATAAAACAACATTGCCACCCTTATGGCTCATCTTAATGATTAGGCCAGGTTTTTCCTGAAAATTCCCGTAGGGCCCTGCTTTTTGATTTTGAAAGATTATTCTCTCCCTTCACCCACCAATTGGTCAGTTTAAGGTCCCTATGTACCAGGTCCTTGAAGAGGCTTAGGTTTCGATTATTGGCAAGAGTTGGCATTGTCTGGGATTTATTACGTAGTTGGGTCATTCTTATCTCCATGGGGGGTTCGGTTGGTTTATTCTCCTCCTCTAGATTTTCTTCCAGTAAGGCATTCAGATCCTCAAGGGACTGTTTGTTCATATCAGTCACCGAGGTATTTGCCTGTTCAATCAGTAAAACTTCCTTATTAGTGTGTAAATATCTCAGATATACCTTTCTCATATATAGATTTAGGTCCTTGAAGATCGTGAAGTCATCCATTCCCTCCACAGGGTAAAAGGATAAACCCCTCTGATATGATGCTGATATGATCTATTCCCAGCAGGAAATCGGTCAAATTAATGACCTCATTCCCTTCCTTTTCCCCATCTCTCCCTGTGGGGGATCTGGGTTTAGTTCTGTCTTCCTCTCAATCTGGTAGTGACCCCCTCTTCCCTGACAATCTTCATGTCTTTCTGGGTATTCTCTCCCTCGTCTAAAAAACTAACCGACCTCCTTAGTGCTTCATTCTCACTTTCACTGGATGGTCTTTCCCCTCCAACTCTCTCCTTACTTTTGTAGAATCTCACTCTCCATTGGCTCCGCCCCCCTCCGCTGTATTAGGTCAAAAATCTGACCTTTCTCCCAGTCATCCATGTCCCGCTGGAATTTAGATTGTTTAGTGGATCGTAAATTCCTTTGGGTCATTTCCACTTCCTTCTTTAAAAACTCATTTTGGGGGGCGTGGCCGGGACGTGAAGCAGCACGGATGTGACTGAGGGAGCTCCGCCGCTGCACTGACCTTTATCCGGTATCCATCCTGTAGATTCGGCTCCTGTCATACTCACCTAAGCTCCGGTGGATGTCTGGAGCAGGGGGAGATGCCATCTAGGTCCGGTAAGAGAGGCAACGGTCCCAAAGGAGGCTGGAGACGATCACAGCGGGCGGCCTGGTGTCCCGCAGCCGCCATCTTGCCCAGGTCCCCTGCTTCCTGTGAGTGCACACGCCGGTCTCTGAGCATGGAGGGGGACGCTGCTGGCGCTGCTGAAGCGGCGCTGGCCCCTCCGGAGCAGCCTGTCTCCTCACCAACAGCAAATAAAGAGAGGACTGAGACGACCACCATCCTGGAGGCCCTGGAGGGCTGTAAAACAGCCCTCACGGCAAAAATTGACCATCTGGCGGTGGAGTGCACCCTGATCAGACATGATCTGGAGAAAATAAGGGGCAGGCTATCCCATGCAGAAGCGTGGGTGTCGAGGGTGGAAGACTCAGTCCAGGAGCATGCTACTGCCATACAAGATCTGCAACGTACAGTGAAGACGCTGGCGGCAAAGGTAGATGACTCAGAAAACAGAATGAGGCGCAATAATGTGCGAATAGTGGGCCTGCCTGAGGGAGCGGAGGGCCAGAGGCCTGCTCAATTCGCGGAGGCCTTCTTTAAATCGGTGCTGGCCCTGGAGGAACTGCCCCCCACCTTTGTGGTGGAGCTGGCGCACAGGGTTCCAACTGGGAGGCCTGTCCCTGGAGCACCACCACAACCTTTTTTGGCGCGCCTTCTCAACTACAGGGACCGGGACAGGATACTGGCGGCAGCCAGGACGTGCCCGGACATTCGCCATGACAATGCTTCCGTTCACTTATTTCCTGATTTCTCAGGGGAGATTCAGAAGCGGAGGAGAACCTTTTGTGGAGGTGAGACGCCGGCTCAGAGAGAAGGGCATCCAATATAACATGCTGTACCCGAGCAGACTTCGGGTTCCCCACTCTGGCACAGTCCACATGTTTGATTCGCCTGGATCCGCCGCTGAATGGTTGGATGCGCTGGGTTAAGTTCCTTCCAGCAGTTGTCTCCGGTTAATACCTACAATATCTGGCTTGCAAGTGGGACCTATGGAATATCCGGAGCTTGGCTCGGCCTGCTGAACCAATCCTGCACAGTTTGCCTGGCAGATGGGCCTATTGCATGGAGAGAGATGACAAATGGCCCTGGGCTACCTGTTTATCCTCTTGGACTACCTTACCTACGGGCCTGCAGTTATACTGTTGTTTTCTCCTTGGTTCCGGTTGTGCCAGTATTTTTTTTATTTTTTTGCTTTTATCCAGTTATTTTTTCCTTTTCTCTTCTTCACTATGACGGATCGGATTCTGCCCTGCCCGATGGGGGCGGAGTGTAGTCAACGACAGCGAACTCTGCAGAACATGGGGATGGTGGGTATGACTTGGATGCACTATCCCAGGTACAATATGCTAGACCTAGAGGGGTCTTATCCGGTTTCTACGGCTTATCCTACAGTGTAGGGGTGACGGCTCGCTCCCACAACAGCTGAACACCTACGAATTTTTGATTTTGTTTTTTCTTTTGGTTCAATTTTTCATAGCTGCTGAACACTTGTTCATGTCCCTTGGATACACCCCTTAGCTTAGGTGGGGTATCCCTGACTGTTTTTTGGGGGTTTTGGGTCTGAACTTCTCTGGACTATGTTTGTGTTAAGTTTAATATGTTCACCAGGGAAGAGGGAGTTTGGGGTTGAATTTTGGGTCAGGAGGGTGGTGTGTCACCCTGGTTCTCACTCGCGCCCTGCGGGGGAGGGGCACTCAGTCATGTATGTTGAAAGATGTGATGGGGTTGGATGACATTAAAGTGCTATCCTGGAATGTACACGGTCTCAATAACAAATTTAAGAGATCCATGCTATGTAATTATTTGAAGCAGCTAAACCCACATATAGTGATGCTACAGGAGACACATTTAGATGGTAGCAAAGTATTAGTGCTGCGACGCCCCTGGATACAGAGGATGGTTCATGCGACATATTCCACGTACTCTCGGGGCACCTCGATACTCATTAATAGATCACTTCCATGTACTGTACTGCATACCATCACTGACCCTGGTGGGAGGTTTGCAATAGTGGTGCTTGATATCCAAGCGACACAACTGGCAGTGGTCAGTGTGTATATACCTCCGCCATTTCATGTGCAGATTTTGTATACCATCCTGGACAAACTTGCTCCCTACCTCCCGCTGCCAGTTCTCATTTCCGGGGATTTTAACAATATCCTGGACTCCACTCTGGACTCCTCCAATCCAGCAAGGCCTCCGGGTACTGAATTAAGGGCATGGGCTGAGACTGCTCTGATGGAGGAGGTGTGGAGGTGGAAGCACCCCGGTATCAGAACATACTCCCATCTGTCCCATGTCCATGGATCCTCTGCCCGGATAGATATGGCGTTTGGTAACCAGGCCATGTTGGGTAGGGTATCCGGGGCTACATACTTACCTGGTGGTCTGTCAGATCATGTCCCTCTATCCCTTACTTTTTCGGTGCCCGGTGGCAGGAAGTCTGGAAGCTCTCACCTGAGTGTCTGCGGGAGGAGGGAGTGGCGGCATGGGTATCCCCGGCCATGCTGACCTATTGGCCCGTTAATGCAGGCACTGCGTCAGCACCGGTGGTTTGGGACACCTTTAAAGCTACTACCAGGGGCGAATATATTTCTGGTATCAAGGCAGCGCGCAGGGAGCACAGTGCTGCCCTTACATTGCTCCAGGACGAGGAGGCAATATGTGCAGCGGCATATGCAGACTCCCCTAGTGAATCCTCAGTGGCCGCACTCAAGAAGGCTAGGCGTGCCATAAATTTACACCATGTGGGGCTGACGCAGTGCTCCTGGCGGCTGTCCAGGGAAAATCTGTTCGAAAAGGGGGACAAAAACGGTAAATTATTGGCAATGTTGGTAACGGAGCAGAGGGCGCTAACGAACATTCCTGCCATTCTGAATTCCACAGGGACGAGGGTTACAGACCCCCCGCTTATACTAAAGGAGTTCCACTCCTACTACAAGGATCTGTACTCCCGTATTCCTGAATATGACCTGGGAGCCTTGCAGGACGTGCTGGGTGGGCTCATCATCCCACAATTGACAGGTGAGGACAGGGATTTCCTGGATAGGCCTATTACTCTGAAGGAGGTGCAGCGGGCAGTGGCCTCATTCCCTAATGGCAAGTCACCTGGGCCGGACGGCTTTCCGGCTGAATGGTATAAGATGTATGTAGACTCTATTGGACCCAGGCTTAGGGACCTTTATGTGGATTGCCTGGAGGTGGGGGTTCTGCCCGACTCCTTCAGGGATGCACATGTGGTGCTGCTTCCAAAACCGGGGAAAGACCCCTTATTGTGCTCATCAT